>NC_027755.1:390688-440122 GCF_000695525.1 Brassica oleracea var. oleracea
GTTTTTACTAAATAGAATCGTTGTATGTGATTAGAGAAACATCACAATGTTTGCATAGAATATGTTGGATTAATGCATAAAACATATATAAAGAATAATAAATTCAATCTTCAACTCTCATATTGCAGGTAAAACATATTTGGTGAAGAAAAAGAGTTATTAGAATTGTTTGGATGAGTTCAGCAGACAATCTTATGTCGATTTAAACGTATAAATGGGTGTATTGTACAGATGGGAGTTCATCTTATTGAAGTTGTAATTAATGGTCGAGATACATTATATATTAAATTATTAACTAACGTATTGTAGTGTTCACAAAAAAACTAACTTATTGTGTCGATGGATGTGTTATGTGTACCTTATGAGAACACTTTATATTAATGTTCTTATTGTCACACAGAAATTTAAAATTTTAATGGGTGTTATGCGATAGTTATTGCAACCTACTGAATTTGTTGTGCTTTAATTTAGGAAATGTGTATTAAATTAGGAAAATCCAAAGAATGATTGATCAAAGTTAATTTTATTATCTATTTCAATGGCATTGTATTGTAAATAACTTGTAAGTTTTAGGGTTATTTCTTATTTGTACTTCTCTTTTAATAGATTAGATTATTATCTACTTCAATGGCATCGTATTGTAAATAACTTGTAAGTTTTAGGGTTATTTCTTATTTGTACTTCTCTTTTGATAGATTAGATGTTTTGGTTTTGTAATAATAACTTAAAATATGTTCTGCAGTTTAATATTTATGTTAAACGTTGAATATTAATGTTAATGGTTTCCCTATTTGATTAACCACCAAATTGAAAAGCCCTGAATTTTGAAGTGCACGGATATAGAAAATACCTCCCAAATTAGACAATGGAGAGACCAGTACATGATAGAATACATTGAACTTGCTCAAAAGCATTGTTCTTTTTGGCGTCAAACAATATTATTATTATTATTTATTATTATTATTATTAATTTTGTAACTAAGTTTTTTTTTTGTTTAAAAAATGTGTTTTCACCTTTTTACCGGGAATCCAAATATTGTAAATAGTCTCTCACAGCGTGAATCGAACCCGGATGGCAGAAATAACTAAATTATTTTGTTCTTATATATTTGTGGTATGTACTTTGTTGTAATAGCGCTTCATTTATATTCATTTATTTCGTGATTCTACACAGTTACAAAAGAAGTACCACTTTTTGGACGTCGCTTACATATATACTCTTAAAACTTTGGACATGAAAGTTATAAACTTAATCAAAAACATTAGTTTATTATGAGCTGAGGCCATGATGAACTTAGAAACCAAAAATGTATTTGCTTCCATCAGAGCCACGCAACCAATCCAAAGTTTGACACTTGTACATATACATGCAGTACCAGCCCTGGACAGAAGCGGTGGAAGCATGTGCTTCCGGTCCACTTTAGATTATGTAAAATTTCGGCCATTTTTTGATTGAAATATCTAGTAGCATGAATGGTTCATGGTTGTAATGCACTCAAATGAGGTGGACGGTTCGATTCTTAATACTGAAATTTATATTTTGGTGTTTAGTTGTTAATTTATAGGATTATAATTGAAGTTTGCTTCCGGCCCAAATTTTATTCGGACCGGGCCTGTATACATGCACTCGGCCTTTTAGATATATTATAGTATTTTGAGAAATATAAAGTATTTATATTATATTGAATCATGTATATAATCCGCTGATAAGTGGCGTACGAAATGGAAATACATATTTTCTGAAACAGCTTTTGTATTTGGACTTGTATATAATCTTGTCGTATCCTTTTTGTGTTGCTAAGTCTTGTTAGATTCGATGTACATCCAGTGGCGGATCTACTTTATGTAAGAAGGGGGCAGCTGCCACCACAAAAATATACAATTACACTTAAATGCACGAGGGTCACAAAAAGTTATGCAGGTTTGGTGGTTAAAAGTTATGTTTTGCCCCCACTGAGTCTGGGTTCAAATCCCCTTCTCCTCATTTTTTTTGAATTTCTTTTTTTATGCCTCCACTTAAAATATTGGGTGAATGTGTGGAATATACCAAATTAAGGTTCAAATTAGCTGAATGCTCATAATTATGGATAACCCAAAAAAGAGTAACTTTTTAACACTGCGCGGACGAAAATACCCTCATGCTTTATCGAAAACAAGTAACTCTAGATTTATCAGCTAAATATTTACATAGCAGGTAACAATCTACATATCAACTAACATATCAGCTAATAATTTCAATATCATCTAACAATCTATGTATCAAACAAATGTATCGAATAACAAATCATATATCAGTTAATGAAACTATTAACAATTAATTAGTTATCTATCAAATAGCCCCAAAACTATTTGTAACAGCTAACACTTCATGTATCGATTAAGAATCCATTAAAATCTAAATAATAGCAGGTAAGTAATAAAATACCTACTAACGTATATATAATCTAAAAGTTGATTGTGAGTCAAAATTAGAAACATTGGAATTGGGGTGAGATAATAAGATTAGCATTATGGATGTCAAAAGAATTAGAATAAAAAAATAAAGATTTGTGTTGAATTAGAAGATGATTTGAAGAATCTATACGAGAGATAAATAGATTAGAACACATAAAATGGAAAAGGGAAAAGGGAGAGAGATAGAGATAAGGGTATTATAGTCATAAAAAATATTAAAAAGAAACAAGGATATATGACAAATTATATGGGTTTTTGGGTGTATTCTTACCAATTACTCTAAAATATTTGCTGGATCCGCCACGGTGTACATCTATCCTCTAAAATTGTATAGTATAAAACTAAATATAAACATTAGGCGATTTGTTTATTGCATCATCTACATTAATCGAACTAGCTCATTTTTAGGTTCGTATGATTTATCAATCACGTATGTTTATACCATTAATCAACCATGCAACACGTAACATAAATTTTAATTCAGCAAATGGGAGACAAAAACGTGGTGGATGGGCTTAGTTTCTAGTTCTCAACAAGATCAGATTCAAGTTCATAGATGAGTATAGATTAAGAAAAGAGCATAAATTTTTTTACATATGAAGCATTGTAAATATGTAAACAAAGAGGTTTTTTGGATTGAATAAAATTTGACATTCGTTCAAAAAAAATAAAACATAAATTTTAAGAAAAAATCATGTCCTAGGAAAAGTTATTGACCGACGTAAAACTTACATTAGTCAAACTAGCTCATTTTTTAGGTTCGTATCATTTATATATCAATCACGTATGTTTATACCATTAATCAACCATGCAAATACGTAACATAAATTTTAAGAAAACTAATGTCTTAGAAAAGTTACTGACCGACGTAAAACTTAAAATGTTACTCTTCGTTAACTTTTTAGTAGTGATATATCCAGCTGAGTTATTAAGATTTATTCTTAAAAAGTTAAAACTTTTGTATATGGTTTTAAAAGTTGTTTTTAATATATATTTCGTTGCTTTGATGTTCTCGAAAGTTGAAACGGGGTTGATTTGAGCCAAGATTAATGTTTCTACATTGAGTTTCATCTATTTTCTCAGTCAGTTGATATATCGATACTACGTTAATTTCATGGCAGGTACGGACTTTACGTATTTTCAAAACAAAAAATTAAGAGCATCTCCGACGGGAGTTCTACCCATTGGAGTTCAAAAAATTCATATGTGTATAAGTATATGTTGTATATATGTACGTAGATGTGAGATCCATTATTTTGTGGAGAACCTCACCTTTAAGGTTGTTTTAAGAACCGTAGACCATGATTAATCCGGAGTTCTTAGAGTGGGGTTTTTAGCGGAAGTTAAGAAACTGTTTCTTAACTTTTAACTAAAAAAGTTAAGAACCGGTTCTTAAAGTCCTTATTACTAAACAGTTTCTTAACTTCCGCTAAAAACCTCATCCTAAAAACCCCGGGTTAATCATGCTCTTAAGGGTGAGGTTTTCCACAAAATAATGGACCCCACACTTACATACACATATACAACATATACTTATACACATATGAATCTTTAGACCATCTTTATCGGTGGTTTCCAACAGGGATTTTAGAGAAAAAGTTAGTGGCGGACCCCACATATCACCATAAAACCGATGCCAAAAGTGATCTAATAAGGATTGACTATTGTTGGTTTCAAGTACTGTTCGCGGGCCCCACTGACACGTGGCGGCCCGTGGTTGGTTTTTTTTTTATTTTATTTTTTTTGTCCCAAAAAAAAAAAATTAAGAAACTCTTCAACCTATTTTGCGATAATCATGTTCTTAGAACTCCAATGGGTAGAACCCCCATTGGAGGTGCTCAATATCCTCTTTTTTATTTTACAATGAAGTTAATAAGTATGTAATCCAATTACTGTAGTTGTTTTTCTACTTAAAACATTTGACAAAAGAAAAACAAATTAAAAGAGGAAGACATAGTTGATACATATTGATAAGGGAGAGAGAAAGAGATGACTATGAAGATGAGAACGTAGTCATGTGTTAGGTCCTAAGCAAGGAGAGAACGGCAGCTCCTGCTTCTTTGCATGAAACCTCTTCTCTTCTCTTGCCACGACTCATCTCCCCATACCCTCTCACACTTCCTCCCTTCAACTTTTGTCCACTTATTGCAATATTTTATACAAGTTTTTAACTTATTCTCATGTCTGTATCTATACTCAAACTCCATATATAGACCAAATGCAATATCTTCTGTTATCATCTTGCACTCATCTCTCAGACCAAAACACAAAACACACACAAACAAGAAGAAGAAAAACCATGGACGTCGCGATGAGACCAACGGTGGATATTCCACCGAGAAAGCTTCTCTTGGCTGAGTCTTCCCCTCGTTATTCGCCGCGTAAGCATAATTGGAACAGCAAGGTCAGCAACAAGATCGCCATACCTGAGCGTGAAGAAGAAAAAGAAGACAACAATAACAGCAAGGAGACTACTAAAGAGTATTGTTATGATTCCGACACCGATGATCCTTACGCAAGCGAACATTTCCGTATGTTCGAGTTCAAGATCCGACGTTGCACACGTAGCCGGAGCCACGACTGGACTGATTGTCCTTTCGCTCATCCCGGAGAGAAAGCTCGCCGTCGTGACCCTCGTCGGTTTCAATACTCAGCTGAGGTTTGTCCCGAGTTTCGTCGTGACGGTGATTGCAGCCGTGGAGACGACTGTGAGTTTGCTCATGGAGTCTTCGAGTGTTGGCTACATCCTATTCGTTACCGTACTGAAGCTTGTAAAGACGGTAAACACTGTAAAAGAAAAGTCTGTTTCTTTGCTCATTCGCCACGTCAGCTTAGGGTTCTTCCACCGGAAAATGTTTCCGGCGGCTCAGCCTCAGCTTCTCCGGCCAAGAACCCTTGTTGCATGTTTTGTAGCAGCTCTCCGACGAGCACTCTTTTGGGTAATTTGTCTCATCTGTCTCGATCTCCGTCCTTATCTCCACCTTTGTCTCCGGCTTCTCACAAAGCCGCTGCCTTTTCGCGGCTGAGGAACCGCGCCGCTTCTACTGTTTCAGAAGCTGTTTCTGCTGCAGCAGCAGCTGGGTCGGTTAACTATAATGATGTTTTAACCGAGCTTGTGAACTCGTTGGACTCGATTAACCTAGCGGAAGCATTGCATGTGAGTTCCTCTTCTCCCGTTACAACGCCTGTTTCTGGCGCCGCTGCGGCTGCGTTTGCATCATCCTGCGGTTTGAGCAACCAGCGTCTCCATCTCCAGCAACAACAAAGTAGTCCTTTACAATTTGCCCTCTCGCCTTCCACTCCAAGTTACCTAACCAACTCGCCTAGGCCGAACATCTTCAGTGGAGAATTCACTCCTCCCCAGAGACAAATAAACGAGTTCACGGCAGTCAGGGACAAGACTAGTTTTGAGGATGGTTCTTGTGGTGACCCTGATCTTGGATGGGTCAATGATCTCTTGACCTAATCCTAAAACGTGGAAGGTGGATGAGATTTGACGTTCATTTCGGCGATCGATCATGGGGAAAATAATGGTGCGCAACTGTTTGGTCAAAATATGCATGGAGGAGATTGTCTTTAAAATTTGTTATAAAGATTTTATTGTTTTACAGATTTCCACGGAAGCTAATCAAGAATCATCTGTGTATTGTCGTTTACATTTTAGAATTCTCTTTCTGGTGGATTTTTATCCAATAATATGTAATGATCTTGTAATACTATTACTATATGTGGCTTCGGATTGTGTAATGTTTCACCATTTCTATATATATTTTTTCGTTTCAGTGTATATTTATTTTCGTTAGATCGTTAACAGTTGATTCGGACTATGTACCATCTACCATTTGACGGATGGATTTTGATGATACTTAATACATTGAGAAGGAAAGAAAGTAGGTTATGTACAGAACGCGTAAGAGTGTATATAAACATATCATGATTTAGATTCACGCTTAACTAAAAAAATATGATGATGTTAGAAAAAAGTGGGTATATACTAATATCATTCTTTTGCTATAACAATGATATATCATTCTTGAAAATGCTCATCTCATCATGAAACGTGTTGTGTTCATGAATAATGTTCATATATAATATATTAGATACATATGCACTCTCGAATTATTCATCTCTTACCTTGAAACGTGTTATATGTTTTTGCTTGTCTGACGACGAGAGTATATAGTTTGTACACAGTTGCACAAGACGATTTGATCATATTCTCTTTCCTCTATCTACAAAAAAAACTCTGTTAAGTTCTCTGATTGTTCCTTTCTGGCCGCCACACGAGATCAATTAGTTTTCATAGGAGGCAATGAGGCATGTAGACATTGAGACGTTTCCATTTAGCATTATACTATGTGGGACACATACATGCAAGTAGGGAATCTACGAACATGTTACATGTACATACTCCTGTTGTGGATTATAGTATATCATAGAGAGATGAAAAACAAAAAAAATAGTATTACTACGTATTTTCCATGATGCATTAACTGATAGAGATGTACCACCATGATGTGAGTGCGAGGTCTATGTGATTGACATATGTACACATTGAGACGTGTCCACTGACATTATACTATGTGGGACACATATATGCGAATGAATGTACTCTCGTGGATTATACTCGTTCATATTGTAACATAGATTATACATAGTCTAAATTTATAACTATGTATTGCCATGATGCAGTGATTGATAAGACACTTCCTAAATAAATTTTCATTTGAATATGTTTGTGTGAGTAAGTATCACCCTGATGAGAGTGCGCGTGAGGAGCTAAATTAAGGTCTGGATTCAGATCTAATCGACAAAACAATCTTTCTTTGGTCGAGTATGAACCGGTCACGGTTTATTTACTAGTTTAAATTTTCAGAAATTATCTAGTGCCAGTGGATTAAATTAAATTCATTTCTTGCAGTTTCTTGGATCAAAGATAGTGACGGGAACTGAAAATAAACATACCAAACATAACTCGCAACTTTTGATATTGTATAAATTTATAAGTGATTGGTAGGTTTCACATCTCATAAAAGACAAGTAAACTGAGATTTAACACTTACTCAAAAACTTCTTTGGTATCAAATAAAAAAGTTTATTTTCTTTTCAAGGCTCAAACTCTTCTTGACCACCTTCCAAACTCTTGTAGTATTCCTCCATAGTTTCGAACTCGTTGGGATGATCATTTCCTCGAGCACGCTCATACCTGCGGCTAGGCGTATATTCGGAACTCCTACCTCTTGTGTCGTAGAAGTACTTACCGTTCTCCATGAACCTTGTATCACTCATACCTTGTCTCTCTTCTTCATTACCGTAACCTCTCCTATTATCATTATAATTGTTGGTAGTGTAAGTGTATCCATTATTGTTGTACTTGTCCTTTTGCTCACTAAGATCTTCTTGGGACTCTTCTTCCTCCTCAAACTCCTCAGGTAATTGGTTGTTGCTCTTTTCTTGGTCAAATGTAGCCATCAATTTCTCGAACTCTTCGTCTGTGGTCGTTGTTGAAACCGGCCATGACTCTTTGGTTTGAGGAATCATACCTGAACCTGGCCCGAAAGGCCCGTCACCGAGTTTTCCATTGGCTTGGGCTGGACCCGGAGCAGGAGCTGGGGCTAGAGCTACCTCTTTTTTGTTTGGACGATCTAAGTGAGTGAACTTGCTAAAGAAGAGCTTACCTTCTCTACCTTCAACATTGTTCCCAATGAAGCACAAAACAGCGACAAGGAAACAAAAAGTTGACTTAACACCGAATGAAGCCATCAAAGAATAGAGAAAAGAGGAGAGACTGAGAGACTTCAGTGATTTGAGATGTTTATTTGGTGTTTGAGTGAGTTTATGTATAAATAGAAATTATAGAATTAACAAATTAGTAAAAAGGCCGACCAAACATGCGAGGATTGGGGAGGGACATTCGTCATTCACGGCGAGTAGTTTTTAATTTGTGTTATCTAAAGTTGATTGGTCAAAAAAAAGAAGAAAACCCAAGAAAATAACGTTAGCTATATACATGACTTTTGATTTTTCTCTTTAATATTTGGTAGTTGAGTTACTTGAAATTGAAGGTTAGCATTAGATCATGATTTGTGGTAGAATAATAATGTCAAAGCATATACGTATAGCTATAATGCTCTAAAATGTCCACTTCTATGATTTATCACAAGCTTTTGAAAACCATGACTACTAAACTTGCTAAAGTTGTTAGTTAAACATGATTTATCATTGAATAATAGGTTAGTATTTTGGTTTATAACAAAAGAAATCTGGTAGATGTGATAATTCAATAGACTTAAAAAAGAAAACAATGAGGAAGAATGGGTGTGAATCCAATTTGGAAATAAGTGAATATTTAGGTATTTACTGATAAGTAAGAGACTTTTGGGGGTTGGGTCCATGTGACAATGTTATATGAAGATTTTTTCTTTATCAAATATTGTTTAGTGTGAAATCGAAGCTATTCAGTGCTTTTGACCTTTTGTCCCGTGATCATAGGAAATGATCTACTGGTGTTTTCAACATTTGTTGTAAAATAACTAATAAATTATTCTGTTATAATATTATTCATATGTGATTTTTAATACTTTTTCCAGCAGTTCTCCATAATATTGAAATATCCATATAGAATATCTAATCAATAAAATAATAGTAGATTTAAATTTATTCAAAAATTTTAAAAGCTGGATCCATTAAAAATAACATACCTAAAAGAATTTTTAAAACTATGAGAAGCATTTTTTGCTACTAATCTTCCTAGGATTATTTCTATAGTAAAAGATTCTCATTATAAATGCTCGAGACTATTTCTTTTTGCTTTTGTTACAAACTGTACAAGCATTGCATCACCATTATTATGTGAGTGAGAAAATAGTTTTAATGTTTCATTACAAATGTAAACAAAATGTTATAAACAATACTTTTGATTGAAACATAAAATTATTACCAACATAACATTTCAGAATATATTTAACATTGTTTTTACAAAGTCCAAACAGATTTTAACAATCACACCACCAAATATAAGTCCACATATTTCAAAGCATTGCAAATATATTAACTACGTTATTCAATGATTCAAGTGACAAATATATTAAACTAGATCCCACAAACAAATATATTAACTTACGTTCATCCAAAAGTTTGTAAACCCAAAAAACAAAAAATAAAACAGAGACAAAATAAAAATGTAATCAAACAGAGTTAAAGACAATTCATAGACGGTTTAAGTGAAGAAAAATAATGTTCATTCTTTTTGTTTCCTCCAGTCCATTTATCTTCAGGTGTGGTACGGTTTCTTAAATTGAAGTTTATGACAAATCTGGCAGTTTGACATCGCTTCACCAGTTGCCTCCATTGATCAGCAGCATGTGCCCGATTTGCAACGGAGTTAGGCAGATCACGCTTTTCCATAATCATTTCCGTAGGAAGAATTCCTGCAGAAGACTGTTATAACTGCGTTCACCAGAACGTAACAGACTATTAAAGCCGTCAGCTTCTTCGTAGGTCGGGTTCAGAGTCCTAGTTACATGTAATCCTTCTAATAAGGTGTTAAAACTTTCCAACTGAAAAGGTAAAATAAAACAATCAAAAACCAAATTTTTTTTTTATGAGAATCAATTTTTTTTTGCTACTAATCTTCCTAGGATTATTTCTATAGTAAAAGATTCTCATTATAAATGCTCGACACTATTTTTTTTTTTGCTTTTGTTACAACCTGTACAAGCATTGCATCACCATTATTATGCGAGTGAGAGAATAGTTTTAATGTTTCATTACAAATGTAAACAAAACGTTATAAACAATACTTTTGATTGAAACATAAAATTATTATTAAAATAACATTTCAAAATATATTTAACATTGTTTTTACAAAGTCCAAACAGATTTTAACGATCACACCACCAAATACAAGTCCACATATTTCAAAGCATTGCAACATCATCATGATGTTAGTTAACAACAATTTGATCAACTTAGTCGGATCAAATCATCAACTTGCATGAGTTAAAATTTTGAATGATTTTTTATTGATAACTCAAAAATTAAATCAAGTGAAATTTTATACATTAGAAGTCGAGTTAGTGTTTTTCTTTGTTTTCTACTAATCTTCCTAGGATTATTTTCTATTTTTTTAAACAATTTTACGATTGTTACTTTTAGTAGTTACCAAATTTTCAAAAACAAAATAACCACTAAGTCAAGTACTTTAATAAACTAGCAAAGTTATTCCTACAGTTTTAATTTTAATTCTCATTTGGTAACTAATAGTTTTACATACAAAAAATTCTACGTAAATATATATATATATATACCCTTTGTTATAAGATATGAATATGTTTAAATATATTTCCTTAACATATTTTAATTTGTCTAGTCTATTTTATAAAGTTTATAATGAATATTATTGTTGTTGTTGACATTTATATTAGAGAAATTAAAATAAATCACATTAAAATAAATCAAAATTAAGAACATATACTTAAACACAAGAGATATCAATATATTTTTATGTTTCTTTTTGGAAGAAAGGAGGATCTGGACTGTATTATGTTGTCATGTTGTGTTTTGTTGTCAAGAGATGCCAAGAATTTTTTTTGTTTCATGTTGTCACCTCTCTTACTTTCGCAAAACGCAACGCTCGTAGAGCTCAACCAACACACTCTTTCTTGCATTCTTCAACCCAACCAACTCAGCTCCAAACCCGTGTTTCAGTATCTCATCTCTCAGCTTCTTCATCGTGTACTTGGAATGATCCATTCCTGTGGACGAAGACTCTCCTCCTCCACCTCCACTGCTCGTGCATCTTCTCGGGGTCATTGCACTCATAGCTCTCCCGCTCTCTTGTGAAGCCGTATCTTCTTCTGTCTCGAAAACAGAACCTGAAGAGGTTACACTTGCTTCTACCTTCAAACGCTTCACGCGCTGCATTGGTGTTGCTTCATCCGAAACCATGAAAGAGTCCACTCGCTGCATCGTATTCACACGCATGTTCTTTTCCTTCTCTGCGTTGATGATTCTGTGCCATTCAGCAACCGCTTCTTCGTTCTGTTTCGCTCTTTTCTCCAACGTTTCAGACAGTGCGTTCTTCTGTCTCCCAAGATTGTCAATCTCGATGTTTTTTTCCTGCAACAACGCTTGGAGTTTGTTTTCGTTGTATCGAGCTGATTCCACTTCTGTTTTCATCGAACTCGCAAGCTCTTTAGCCGTTGCAGCCTCGTCTTCAGCATCTTTTAGCTTCAAGCAGATCTTTTCGAGTTCTTCTATGCGGCAGTTAGCTTGATCGATTTCAATGCATTTGTCCTGCAACGATGTCTGGAGCTCGTTCACATTCATCCGTAAGGCATTCGCTTCCCTTTTCATCGAATCCACAAGTTCCTTAGATGCTGAAGCTTCACTTTCCTCACTATCGAGCTTCAAGCACACCTTCTCAAGCTCTTGGATACGGCTCTTAGCTCGTTCAATCTCAGTGCACTTCTCCGCAAGTGACGTCTGGAGACTTTTCTCGTTATTCTGTGCTGCTTCAGCCTCCAGTCTCAACAAATCTGCAAGTTTCTTAGCAGATGAAGCCTCGCTTTCCGCATCTTCTAGCCGAAGACAGAGCTTTCCAAGTTCCTCCATATGCGAAAGATGCTTCTTGTCTAAATAATCTCTCTCCTGCTTCAACGCCTGCGTCTCATTTTCACGTGATTTGGCTGCGGAGATCATGGATTCACACTTCTCATTCAGATCCGAGACTTGAACCCTCAAGTCTTTTGCCTCCAAAGAACACTCTTTCACCTTCAACTCACTTTTCTGCAAAGTAAACAACAATAAACAGAGTCAATAAAACTGCTTCTTATGAGCTCCTTAAGGAACTTCACTATTTCAAAGAAGCTCACCTTTAATTCAGAACGTGTAGAGGACAATAGCTGCTCCAAAGTTGCAAGCTTTGCATCTTTCTCAGTGATTACATTCTCCTATCATTAAACCAACAAACATTGTCACAACTTGGAAAGCTATTACGTTCGATTACAGTTTCATCATATGATACGTTTATTTTGAATATAAAAAAAAAAGCCAAACCTTTTCATCCAAAACACGGGAGAACTCAGCTCTCATGCCATCTTCCTTAGCTGAAGCTTGCTTCAATCTCTCTTCCATTGCAGCTATCTTCTCTGACACAGCCTTCTGCTCACTTATAGTGTTCTCGTACTTAATTTTCCAATCAATGGACCTATCGCACCTCTTGATCGACGCATTGCTCACTCCATTCTCATCCAACGTCCCCTCAAACTTACGTTTCCACTCAGCAGCCTCAAGTCTTGTAGACCCGAGCACCTCCATGAGGTTTGAGTGTTCATCGTGGATCGACTTACACTTACTTTCCAGGTCGTGAATCCGGTTTTTGAACTGATCCGAGAGCTTATTCATGTCATGAATGGCGCCCTCGTAGCGCTTCTGATACTCCTTCCTCATTTTCTCTCCTCCTTCAAGCTGTTTGCTGAGCAGATCGATTGTGCTTTCCATGGAACGGTGTTGCAGCTTGAGTTTGGAGTTCTCAGAAAGAAGTTCTTCCATTTGATTCCCTCTGCGATGGACGAGAATGTCCTGTATACTGGTAGTAAATAACAACTGAGAAAGGTTAAATTTCCCTTGAAGATAAAACATATAAGTAAACGAGTAATGTATATAAACATAACGAGCGAACCTCTTTTTCAGAAAAGAAGAGAGTGTCTGCCACTTCATAGGACCGTTGATAGATACTTCATACTCCGCAACAGCAGTATCAAGGGCCTGTTTCATATAAGATAACAACGATGTTTATAATGAAAGCAAGTCTTGCTTCAACGGCTAAGAGTTACTCTGCTTCAGGCTTTATCATGTCTAAGTAGAAGAGGGAACCTTGATTATATCGCTGCTATTAGCATCACGAGAACAAGGCAATGCCCATAGTTTCTTGCCCATGTCTTCTATGGCATTACAACATCTCGAATACGCTTCCATATCTGCCACTCTCTTGTGATCCTGAATTTTTAAAAAAAAAAAAACTCTATTTAGCCTGAAAAGAGACGACTTATTGGCAAAACAGTAATAAGAGATTAATATTAGAGAGAGATATGACCTCAATTGCTTTGGCAAAGAAACTCCAAAGTTCTCTTTTGTATCTCTGTTTAACTTCATCGTTTCCAATGGAAGATTCACAAAACGCATCTAAAGCTTTGGCAACCGCCTTGTTGTGTGCTTCTATTAGCATCGACTGCAGATCATTATGTTAACAGTTTAGCTTACTACTGCATCCAAGTGATTTTTGAGTGTTACACGAATTAAAACTTACTTCTTCTTGGGGAGTCTCTGCACGCTCCAAAGAAGACATGTATACCTCAGTTGCTGTATCACAAGCCTTCCTACCTTCTGATTCCTCTACAGACTGCAAGAAAATACAGATTATGCCTCAGAATATGCAGAACCTTTTTATGAGAACACCTAAAATTTCCAGAACTGGCTAATAATTACCAGCCATAAAGAAGAAATTTTAGGTATGACACTGTTGTTAACGTTTTCTGAAAACGACTTTGTGAAAGCAGCAAGAGGCGGCCCTGTGACGATGGTACTATCACCTCTTTTCTTAGGCCTTACTCTCTCAGAGACAAACTTCACTAGAGCATTTACACCGTAGAGAAGCTGAGGTCGTAGGGCTTCTACCTGTTCACAAAAGAGTACACAAATGATCAGACAAAAGATAAAGCGACTGAGGATTGATTAGGAAAACTAAGGCAAGGATCAACCCACTTTGTTATTCAGAGTTACATCATCTGCACTCTCCACTGTTTCTGAGTTAATGTCCTGATAAAGCCAATCACAAATATCAGAGACTAGCTGATTCCATCCCCAAAAGAATGAGTGGACCTTGATAAGAGAATTATGACCGTCATAAGTTGAACAAACATGGGAGAGAACTGCCCAAGCCCTTTAAATGTATTGTCCTTAGCATCTCCAACGTGGTCGTGCTTGCTAATCTCAAGTAGACGAGAGAGATCAAGTGCAATGTCATCTACACCAAGTGTCTGAAACATGAAGCAGAATTCTCGTAACTACAAAGCACTAAGTGGAACAAACTTCCTTCAGAAAGTAAAAACAAAAAGTCATAGATACTTACCGGACCATAGATAAACACGCTTGATAGGAGGATAGCCAAGCCAAATATCTGACTGCTGCGTGAAGCCTAACATAGAAAATTAAAATTCAGAACATGATTATATTTGAGTGACTAGAAGAGACTAACCAGGACACCATTTGAGTCAGCCCCTTGGACATCGAGTAAGACTAAACTATATTCAGAGCCATCTTCTGAGATCCTCTTCACAGGCTCAATCCACATCCATATATCTCCAGTGCAAGGCCTGTGAAGAGTTTGTACTTCAAATCCAACGCTCCTGCTAACAAGCTACACACCAACATTCAAAATCAGTCATTACAATCACTAGAAGAAAAAGAGAGCGCATTTTGCATCATTTCTACAATGTTCTCCAAAAAACAACAAAGCATATGATTCGCCGCATGCAAATTGATCTCGACAAATAAGAACCAAACTTCTCCTACTAAAACCCTCAACCCTCGATCAAAGTGACTACAGACCTGATTCCAGATGAAGCTCTTGCCATGTTGAGCTTTTCCGAAGAGAGAGACAGCAGCGACCGGACCCTTAAGCTTCTGAAGAGCGCCGATGGCTTCCGGGTCCGTCTTCAACTTCCCATTCTCATCTGTGTAAACCAGTTGGATGGCCCGACCCGACTCCGCCGTTTGCTTGCTCATCAATACCCCCAAAAGGTGTCTCCTTTTTTACTAGTGATGCAGATCCTCCTTCCACAATGGGTTCCTCGATTTACTGAAAAGGATTGATAAAGGTCTCAACTCTAGGGAAGTACAGTGAGAGAAAAAGGTTTAAACTGCGAAACGGTGTGAGAGAGAGACTGAGAGATCAAGGCGTGATGTTTTTCAGGGGTTTAATTTTACTATTTATATTTTCTTTATTGAGCTGTACTTATTAAAAGCCCATTAGTGTAAGCCCATATATAAATTTAGAGATTGAGAAATTCTTTAGGACCCTACACCTAAAAAACTTTTTATCACAAATACAGACATTAAAAATAAAAATGACCAAAATAAATTTAAATGTTTTATCAAAATAAATATATACTTATACTCTTAAGTTTAATTAATCTACACATTAGAGTTTAGAGTTAAGGGGGTGGGATTTAGGGTTTAGGGCTTAAAAAAAATCAAAACAAAAAATGTTATTTTGATTATTTTACTTTTTAAGGTCTATTTTTGTGACCAAAACTTAAAAAAATATATTTAAGAGAATTGCCCATTTAGATACTAGTTAAATACCGTTTTACTTGTTAACTAAAAACTAATCATATACATATACAGATTCCAAGAGCTACTAATTTCAAGAAAATAGTATTTTTTTTTGTTCTTTATCATTTGTTTTTTTTCTCTCTCTTTATGATCAAACTAATCACATAACAATCAGTTACAAATTCACATAAGTTAAACACTTTGCCAAAAATATCAACAAATAATGCGACAAGAGGTGAAAATAACAATTAAATAAAAGATTATGATGATTACCATCATCAATCAAATCCATAATGCCCCAGCTTGTCTGAGAGTAGGCACTAAATCACCACTAATATGAGCAGCCATCAGATCTTCTAATCCTCCAAACAGTTTGTCTCCTATGAACATGACTGGCAATTTCTCTTTGTTGATCACTGTGTCGCCCAATTCACTTATGATGATTTGAGGGAAATGATTAATGAACTTGGTGGAATGCACATGAATAAACATAACAAAATTCTTGGGTGAGAATGAAGATATAATCACAAATGCAACATTGTATTTTGTAACTTGGTGGAAAGTAGCTAATTTATTTATTTTAAACCAGATACATTTGAATTTTGGTTTAGTTTTGACTGTGAAACAGATAGGCACCGGATTAGTTTGACTAAATAACCTCGGTCCGAACAAATTAAACCATAATTCAAATGTGGGTCTGGTTTGAATTATGGTCTAGTTTAGAAATGATTTTGAATTGGATAATGGTTTCAACAGAAAAGGTTTTTGTCTAACAAAGAAAGATCTTTATGTATTCTTTGATGTAATTATGTGTAGTTGTGTGTTTTAGAATCAACATTGAATCGTGACACTATAAAGATTAGTTTTGATGTCATCATAATCGAAGATTTATCATAACCAAGATCTCTAGTAACTTTCCGATGACTATACATTAGCTTTTTAAGCAAAAATTGTGTGTGTTTTGAGAAAAAACTGTGCAAGCTTGGAGATAATTTTGTTTTATGATCAACGTAAGCATGTGTAAATTGCATTCTCATAATATCCAAAGCAACGTCACTGTATCTAAAAAAATACTTGTGATTATTCATTAATATTGAGTGTAGATCATCCAAATACCGTTTAAACATTTAGTGTTAATTATCTTAGGAGTGAAAGACACATTTTGAACTCATTGTCGGAACTCGAATGCGACATCTCAATATTTTAAGTATAATTATCATTATCTCAAACGTAATGTAATCCTTGTTAATCCTTTCTCCAGAGCAAGGAAGTGAAAGAAGGAACCTCCTCTCAGAGCAAGGTGAAAGCTGGCAAGGTGAAAGAAGGAGGAGGCTGCGAGTGCCCTACACCAAATGGAGATGTCATACAGGTCTGCAAGTACAAGCCTTCCCACGTTGCTAAAGTGAGTTTAGCCTTCAGCCTGATGAACCGATTTGGGCTAATTATGGTGATTATTGGGGTTTTTCAACAACTTGCTTGAGGAGAACAAAGCTCTAATGATCAAGTTAATGTTCATGTTCTTTAAGGAGATCGCAGAGATCCAAGAGCTAATGTTTCTCCTCTGCGATCCCTTATTGATCTAGGTTTCCTTGGAGTTTTATCTGCTCAAGGTTGACCTTTATTGATCTAGGTTTCCTTGACGTTTTATCTTCTCAAGTTTATAGACTTGTTTATATGGGTTTGTTGAGTTTTATTATTATGCCTCTTCAGATTTTATTTGGTACATTGTTTTCCTTCTAAGAGGCTTGTTTAGACAATTAGAGACCTAATGTTAATTAAAGAATGAAGACAAGTTTCATCATTATTGCATCTTCACTGTAGTTTCCAAATCTTGTTACTCCAGACCTCTCTCACAATACCTTTTCTGGTAAAATTCCTAGTAGTCTGTCATATATGTCCTATTTGAAAACGCTTTTGCTTAATCACAACCGGTTTACTGGTCCCATCCCGTCCGGGTTAGTCTCAAGCAGGCCCGGCTTTGAGGGTGTGCCCATGGAGCAAATGCACAGGGCCCAACACTAGTTTTACTAATTTTCTTTAGAATTTAGGGCCCTAAATTTTTAAAACCATTACAAAACAGAGCCCAATAATTTTAATGATTTTACTTTATTAAATAACATTTGTAAAAAAAGTTTGGACTAGCACTGGGCCCTCAATCCCCATGAGACGTGCTGATCTCAAGTCCAAGACTCCAAAACTTCTCAGTTAACCTATTATATTTTAGAAAAATCAATGACTTGCACGATATAGCTTATTTTTTAAACAACTGATGACGATGACATGGTTAATGGGTTACGACAAGGCTGATGTCAACAGATTGATTTAGTTGTTTTAGATTTATGGTTAGCTTATGGGTAAAAAGCAAATCATTGTCATCTCTATTACGTCATGAGGATGACATGTTTTCTCTAACACTAAGCAAATCATTGTCATCTCTATTACGTCATGAGGATAACGTCATTCTGAATCCTTTAGCTTTGCATACAATCTGATCGAAAATACCTTGCACAAACGTCAGAAAAGCCAAGTTTATGATGTGATAATTTGTGGAAACAATCTAACAACCCCCTCGTCAAAGGAAACAGCTGAAGAACGATAAAAAAATGACAGAACATGGACCCTCACCGTGATAAAAACCACATGACATTTCGCAGTAACTTTACGGAACAGCAAATCGTGGCAATTTTTAACTATTTATTAATCAAACAATACGGTCCAGCTAGTTTTTTTATTTATCTGATGACATTAATTTAATAATACATGACATCATTTATAAGCAAATTAAGATTTTTACTTGGTCATACTCAAATGGGCTCTCTCTCTCTCTTAACTCTCTCAAATCTTTGAGAGAAAGAGAGTATCACCCTTCTATTTCACTGGTTTCCTGTTCCGGTGAAGGTTTCCCGACGGTCGGGCTCATATTCCGGCATATGGTGGTTATCACAACACGATATGTCTGGCTTTTTGGCTCTGGCGACTCACCTTCCCTCCGGTGATGTTGGCCGTCACCTGTCTCCGGCGGCGTTCATGATGGTGGTTCTCCCGGTAGCGTCGTCTGGCTTATCTCCGAGTTTATCTCGGGTATCCTTCTGATTTTCGCTTCAGACCGTTTGGATTCATGTCAGTTCCGATTTCGAGAATTGAGTTTATCAATTTTTGAGATGGAACGCATGCATTGGATCTCATCTTCAAAACGAAGATCCTTATATCTATCGACTTCGGTTTAGGTCTCATGGAGTCGGCGGCTCTGTTTCGTGTGGTGCTACTGTTAGCTTCTATTTTACGGCGGTTCTCTTTGAACTTCCGGCGATGATCTTGTCGGTAGATGAGTTTTGCGATTTTCTATCGTTGTCGGTGAAGAATCTGACTTCGGGTTCCTGTTTCCGGTTTGTTCCGGTGGAACAGCCAGTCAGGTCCTCCGTCGACGACTTCCCGGTTGGTCAGTTCGGTGGCGCATTAAGTCTAGGGCACGTGTCCCGACCACGCTATCTCTCAACGCGTGGAGGTGTGCTGGAGTGGGTCACCGACTCTCCTATAGACTTCTTTGGGCTTTAGTTTCGTGGGCCTTTTGTTTGGGTCTTGCTCTATCTTGACCTGGCCTTTCTTGTTTGGGCTCATTGGTAATCTTGGCCTTATGTTTTTTAATATAATACAAAAAAAAAAAAAAGATTTTTACTTTGTCAAAATTTTATTTTTAATTTGACGTCTTCGGAACTTCATCACAGTGGCACCGGCATGGCGTGATTAAATACAAAGGGCATGCTATGCTCATTCGAATAATACGTAATGCACTCAATCTTATTTTTTCTCCCCAATAAAAAACTCTCAACAGGTAGACAACGTTGCCAAATAAAATCTGAATAGCATAGTAATGGGTAAAATAGTCTGGTCAAAACACAAACTACGTTTTTGGAGGAATGGAACTTATTATGTCCTTCTTTTACTTCTTAGGGCTAGGCTCCAAGTTCATCCCTTGAAGGTTAAGCAACAGATCATTGGAGCTTAGGTACACCTTGTTAGCTGATTGTGCAATGGTCTGAGCAATCTCTCTCGCCGCTTCAATCTTCCTCAGAGTTATGAATGCCTGATTGTTTGCAATAGCTTGTCCGATAAGTTGAGCACTTTTAGCTTCTCCCTGCACAACAAATCAACACACACACCAAATGCTTTTTAGCAGAGACACCTCCAAAACCTATAATCTATGTCATTAGATTCCAATTGAAGATCAAATATCATTTACCTCCGCACGGATAACTGCACTTCTCTTGTCTTGCTCGGCCTTCTCCACAATGAACTTAGCACGTTCAGCTTCCTGAGCAGCGACTTGTTTTGCCTCGATTGCAGCGGTGAACTCTTTGCCGAATGTGAGGGTTGTGATGGAGACATCATCAAGAGCAATGTCGAAGTTAGAAGCTCTCTCCGTTAGAATCTTGCGTATCTCTCTGCTCACAGCCTAGAAGAGTGTAAAAACACAGCTAACCATAATTAGCAAAAGAGCAGAAAAACTTGTACAAGAAGAAATGTTGAGTAACATACTTCTCTCTGAGTGATGAGCTGGCTTGCATTGTACTGAGCCACCACAGCCTTAAGGGTCTCATGGATGATGGAAGGAAGAACCCTTTCACTGTAATTCTCGCCCAGGGTTCGGTAAATCTGAGGCAAACGGTCACCCATGGGACGAGTGAGAACCCTTAGTCCAATTTTCACCTGTGCAACAACAAACAAAAATATCAGAAACACAGCAACATCTATAAGAAACGGAGACACTATGCTATTTTCTGTTACAGCTTAATGTAATCTCCTCAGAAAGCAACTATGATCTAATTTCTCATTCAATAGACAGAAAAATGAAGCCGAAACAACACAACAGGAAAATAAAAAAAGATAAGTAGTCAGCGTTTTCTCCATTTCTTTATTAACCACTATCCGTAAACTCACACAGGGCATATAAGGATATACATTAGTCATATAACATTCTAATAGAGAAATGGAGACTCAATCAATAACTCCATAGCCGTATAAACTATATCCAAACTTAAAAAGTTAAAAAACATGGTTTTCATGCTGCATTTAAGGATCCCAAAATAAGATTAAAGGAAGAAATGCCTACTATAATCCATAGATTCACAATCAGGAACAGCATTTGAAACTGAAGCATGTCACAGAATATATCAAAAAAAAAAAAGAAGCACGCACAAGAAACAGAGAACGCACCATCTGAAGGTCATGACTACCGGTGGTGCTCTCAACAAGGTAGGGTCGTGCACGGACGTCATAGATGATTGGCCTCTCAAACCATGGCAACATAAAATGTGTTCCTTCCGGGTACACCTGAAAGAAAAAAAATAATTCCGAGAGTAAAGCTCACGTTCTTAAAAAAAAAATTCATCGACTAAGATACAAAATGATATTAACTACTGAGTTAGCTGGAGGAATAATACAGAACCTTTTCCTTGATACCAGTTAAACGGTTGAACATGACAGCACGGTGTCCACCCTCGACATTGTAGAGGCTATTGGTAATGGCATAGAGGCCAAGCCCACCAATAACGCTGACCTTAAGAAGCGCAGAGAGCGCAGGAGATCCAGGGACGTTGGGCACTTTGTTGAAACTCATTTCTTTAAGAGCTACAAAATAAACAATCAACATCTCACTTACATTACACAAGAGAAACAGTGCACGGCGATAAATTTTATAGAATCCTTTTGTTCGCAAACACAACATACCAATAAATACAGTGATAAAAATGGAGGATCTAAAGAATGAAAGTCACCTTAGCTAAGCTCTAAATCGACGACGAAGTTAGGTTCAGGAAGGATCACGATCGGATTCCGTCGGCGAAGCTTAGGGTTTTAGAATTGAGAAGTGTGACAGAATGACAAATGAACTCCCCCGTCTAGTTCTTGTCATCTGGGTCGAATTGTTTAAGCCCATTACTAAATAACGCTTTGTTAGGCCCATTATGTCTGCTAGTTTTTTCTTTCCATCTGAGATGTGTGTGGTGTTAAAATATGATCCGTTAGACAGTAGCTACCTGTGTTCCTCTCACTACCTTCGAATTTTATGGCGATTGGGAATTCATTTTATTTTAAAGAATGTCTCATAGTTCTATCTTTCATGAATGCTAACATTAACATATCACAGACCAACAAAGAGAGTCATATATGGTCCATGTCTAGTAATCGCATGTTATTTATTGCATACTACAAGGTGTTGCGAGTAAAAACAGCGAAGACAATGTCTTCAGACTGAAATGGTAAAAGGAAGAAAAGAGACTCTATTTTCTTCAGAGGAAATCTTTCATTGGGTCCTCGTGGTGAACTCTCTTCATTCTGTAAGCTTCCATCTCTTCCGGAGTCACCTGTCAATGTTATTGAGAGATTTTGATTAGCTACAGTTCAATTCAAGAATATGATTCAATGCTATTAGAGTTATCATTACATCGTTGGTGTATTTGACATTGTATTTACGTTTCCTCTCATCTTTTTCTTCCCTCTTACGCTCATCCTCCTGCACACATCGTGTTATTAGCGGTATCAGATATGTCTGCAAGACATAGAAACGTATTGACAGGAGAAAAATTCAAGCGGCATTCTTACCTTTTTAAGAGCATTAGCAAGTGCCTCCTCGTTCAACTCCAAATCTTCAGGAACATCAGATCCCCATGCGGCCATTCTCTTCTCTTCAACCTTCTTTGGGCTCTCTGATACCATTCATTATTTTGTTAGCACATGCGTACAAACAACAACATTACAAAAACATACGCAGAAACGTGTGTGTCATAAGCCATTCCTCAAGAGCAGTTTTTTCAACCAATCCAATAAAAGATATACGGAATTGGAATAACAAACAGAGTCAACAAAACAAACCTTCACATGCTTCTTTGCGAGCAATGTTAGCCTTCATCAGATCAAGGGAGGCCTCTGCAGCCTCAATACCAGCAGAGCCTGTGCAGTAACTATTGCGAATTGTCTGCTGGCAACATCTATATCCCCATTGATGGTCTTTCCACCATGAACCCCAAACGCTTGTGTGATTGTTAGCAAGAACATCTTCTTCGTATTTGCTCTTTGGCAGTATAACCTCCTGTGTACAAAAAAAACATGTATTAAGAATCAAATCGATCCACACAAAAGCACAACATACCACAAGGAGTTCACATTGCTCTGAGTGAATGATTCGTGAAGTTAAAATATTAAAAACCGTACCTGTCCCTTTATAATCCTCCCTGCTACGTCATACTCAACTTGTCTTTCGCTCTGCCCAAGCAAAAGCTCCATTGGAATTTCATCTTCTGTAGAAGCATTCCCGTACTTCTCCATGATCGTATCCTTTGTCTGAGTCTTCAGTTTGTCCTTCGCAACCTTGAAGTTCTTGTACAGCAACTCAGCTTGGGATGGAGCCGCTTGCATATGCATGTCCTGTCCCTTGTCAAATGCTTCCCATGAGTGGATGTTCATCTGTTTGAACTCTAGAGCTTGGCCACTGTTTCTATACTGATTATCTCCCTGGATAGATGGTAAGCAAAAACATGGTTTAGTACCTTGGATTATCAGAATATGGGATACAATAGGGATAAACTACAACTAACCAAATAAAATTTATCATTCGGATCTGCATCTGGAAGTGGGTCTTCACGCATGGATCGTGTTTTAGGGTCATAATGAGCCGAATTGATAACAAGGTTCAACAGGTATTTCGCTGTGTCTTCTCTGATACGCAGATTCCTGAAATCAAGAAGAAGGTTACACCATTAGTGCATCAAATAAAAGAATCCAACCAATTAGAACATATGTGATGATGTTTTGTAGTCCATACCTAACAGTTCCGGTACTACCACCACCAGTAGTTCGAACACGTTTTTCAACCTTTGCAAAGTCCATCTGCCTGCTCTCATCAACCTTAGCTTCATCGACCCTCAATTCGTCATCATCTTCTTCGTCCCCATCACTGGTTGCTGCATCATCACCTTCCTGGTTATTGTTCTTCTCCTCTAGCTTCTTAATCTGCTGCTCCTTGAGATACTTCTTTCGCGCATCCTCTTTTGCTTCGTAAAGGTCTACCACACGATGATAGGTTGAAGGATCGTACCCATTCCATCGGTCCCTCTTGCCATCATAGTCCAGCTCAAAGCTCTCGATTTTCTCATCAGGTGCAATGTTCTTGTTCGTGTACTTTGCTCCAATCTTGCGAGGTCTATCCATACACGCCTTGGCAGTATGCGTCATTGCACCACAACTTCGAAAACGGAAGAAAAGTTAGAAACTAGAACAAATCAAAACTAAAAAAAGCGTTTATTTCATTTGTCAAACGAGAGAAAGACATACTTTTGACAAGCTCCCTTGCGGTATTTTTCGGCTTGGAAGATCTTGGCACCTCTGTCATACCATGACTTAGTGTAATTGGGATCACTCTTCCAGTTCCTTTGATGCTTCAGACTGGGCTTTTCAGAGTTGAGATACCAAGGAGCAGATGACATATACTGAGGAATGTGAGGGTTGATTTCTTTTCCATCCTCGTCTAGCTCAGCTGGTGCAAGCCCGGCTTTACGAGCTTCCTCTAATTCGATTTGCTTCCTATGGTCTTCCCTAGACTTGAAAGCAACTGCAAACAACTCCCCACAGGAACAACAATTCACAATTTGTCAAACATTTGACAAAGGCAACTATTAAGTTCACAGAACTTAACCAAAATCAAAAACAGCAAAACTATTTAAAACCCCCTAAATTAGAAAACACACAGACTGTCTCTTACGATTACGAAAGTACCAATATTGACCAAAGAAACCAAATTCATCAGAAGGACAGACTCAAAATCAGACTCTTATCGCAAATTGGATCTAACAAAAACCAAATTAGAAATGAAACTCACTATACAGATACGCCAAAAGCAGTGAAATCCCTAATTTTCTGATTACAAAAGACGTAAGTAGGTAATCAGAACCCAGATTCATAACCACCAGAGGGAAATTAAGAACCAAAAGAGCCCAGCTTTCAAGAAGATCTACCGAATTAAAGAAAAGTGTGAATGAAATCGGTACCTGATGCCGTCGCCATGGTTGTACAATCGTTAAGCTTCGACTCCTCTCAGGGCCACAAGGAAGAAGACAAAAAAAAAATAAAAATGAAAAATCAAGGGACCGCTTTTATAATAGCTCCCAATAAGGCGGTAACTAAACGGCACCGTTTTATGAATTAGAATTTGTACATGACTAACTATGAAATTTATTCATGATTAGAGTAATTAAATAAAAAATACCTTAGATGATAATGCTAAACACTTTACAAAATAGATAATTAATTAATTAAGTTGTGCGTATAAGCTCCTTGACGATCGTCAAAAGCTGCACAGGATGTCGTTCGAGGAGGAAGAGAAGGAGACATTCGAGCACACACTCCTCGTGGTGCGCGAGGTCTCCGTCTACAAGATCCCGCCGCGAACCACATCCGGCGGATACAAGTGCGGCGAATGGCTCCAGTCCGATAAGATCTGGTCCGGCAGGCTCCGCGTCGTGTCGTGCAAGGACCGATGCGAGATCCGCCTCGAGGATTCGAACTCCGGCGATCTGTTCGCGGCTTGCTTCGTGGATCCCGGGAGGAGAGAGAACTCCGTGGAGCCGTCGCTCGATTCGTCGAGGTATTTTGTGCTCAGGATCGACGACGGGCGTGGGAAGTACGCGTTCATCGGGCTGGGGTTCGCGGAGAGGAACGAGGCGTTCGATTTCAATGTGGCGTTGTCGGATCATGAGAAGTACGTGAGGAGGGAGAAGGAGAAGGAGAGTGAGAGTAACGATCACATTGATATCCATCCTGCTGTTAATCACAGATTGAAGGTAGACCAATTTGCTCGTAAGCTTTAGATGCGTTTTGTTAGCATCATTTGGCATTGCAGTAGATCTCTTGTTTGTTCCTAGGCTTAAAGATATGGTCTTGGAACTGAGATTGAATCAGAGAGAATTGAATATTTGATTATTTTTGTGCCTTGTGGAGAGATTAGGATAAGCTAATGCCACCATGTTCCGTTACCCTTTGTTCATTATTCCTGCTAAACTTTTAGTCTCTGATCAATACTTTGTTACACATATGAGAGAATGTCTGGTAAATCTTTATACTCACTATATATATAGTGACCGGATCTTTAGGCTGCAGTTTTTATCTGAAAGAACAAAGAACGAATTGAGTTTGCATGTGACTGGAGTTCCTTGCTCATGTTTTTTTTTTTATGTGTATGGAGTTCTTGCTCATGATTTTGAAGTGTCCTCTCCTGGGTTATAGTCGTGGATTCAAACTGATGCTGCAAAATTTATCATTTTGCTCGTTTAGTCTTCAGAAATGGTTCCCAATCACAAGATTGTTCTAGGATCCGTTCCCACTCCCAGTAGGAGATTGTGGTCTTTTGATTTTGTTGAGTTCATGTTAGTTTATCTGTTTATGAAACTTAACTATGCAATCAATATCTTTGCTAAAACGAGAAGAGCCTTCCTTTTTATGCTTAAAAATATGTAAAGTTTCTTACTAACTCAGTAGAACCTAAAAAGCTTGTTGTTTTTGATGCGGGGTTTAAAGGAAGGTGAAACCATAAGAATCAACGTAAAGCCCAAACCTACTACAAATGGCACTGGGATGCTCTCAGCCGCTCTTTCAGGAAACGGGAAGCCTCTAGCACTTGCTCCACCACCAACTGCTGCTACCAAAACCAGGTCTCCTCTACCGCCTCCTCCAAATGATCCTGTCACTTCAAGGATTTCATCTGACAGTTCAGCGGGTAACACAAGACGTAGGAACGATCCTCTGTTCGATCTATCTCAGCTCAAGGTAAGCAAACCTTTTCGTCTTAGTAGCATCTGAATCAACAAACAAACGACATTTAAACCACTGAACTCTCCATTTTTGGTGGTACTGGGTCTGCAGAAGAATCTTCCTTCAACTCAAGGATCAGGACCGACCAAGTCAACAGGAGCTGCATCAGGTTGGGCAGCTTTCTAATCACACGTGAAATTTAAGGTCTTGCACTCGTCCGGCTTCATCTTCTTGTGACTTGAGAGCAAGAGACACTAGATACCAAGGCAAACAGCGATATGAGCTTTTTACATTTATAATGTATGGTAGTGGTAAATTGATGTGTGTTTCCTTGTAATCCCAACACTTCGTGTTGTAATATTTTTTTCATTTTTCAAATCATCTTTGTTACATCTGCTTGATCACGAGATTTTTATATAGAGATTATTATAATATCTTTCTACATTATTACAACATGATGACATAAGATTTCTCTGTAAATTTTTTCTTTCATCATATCATGAAATTTACAGTTTAGCAAAAAAATTAAGAAAATTTACAGTACAAAACAACTGTTTGGTCCGCACGATAAGAAACTGAGTGGTGTTACGTGGATCCGTTCAACAACCTCCGTCCACCTACTAATCCTACCTACTAACTTTATCTTACCGCTTGAGACGGAGAAACAAATGGCAGCGAAAGATCAGGCGACGACCAGTGATGATGCCATTAGAGTTAGCGGTATGGAGTTTTCTTATGAAGCGGAGGATCCTATATTCTTCGATTTCAACCTCGATCTTCCAGCAGGATCTCGCTGCCTTCTTGTTGGCGCCAATGGATCTGGTACGTTGATCGGTTTGTAGCAGCCTGAGCCAGGGATCACCGCTTGTACTTTTCTGTTTTCATGTCTCGGTTTCTTGCTTGCTTGTGATCAGATATGACGGTGAGTTACTTGAGACATCATTTACAAGCTGTTAAAAACTAAGCTGCTTGTGTTCCTGTTGAATTATTTGTTCAGGCAAGACAACCTTGTTGAAGATTCTGGCTGGAAAGCATATGGTTGGAGGAAAGAACGTTGTACAAGTTCTAAGCCGCTCTGCTTTCCATGATACTCAACTTGTTTGCAGTGGTGACTTGTCTTACCTTGGAGGATCTTGGAGTAAAACCATTGGTTCGGCTGTGAGTATCCCCTACTGTATCTAAGATCACTTAACCCCGCATTATCGATCTGAGATTAGTTTACTTTCGTGTGATTATGCTGCATTTTAGGGTGAGGTTCCTCTTCAGGGAGACTTTTCAGCAGAACATATGATATTTGGAGGTTATATATTATCAACCCTAGCAATGATATTCTTCAATTTGGCCTCTTTTCTCTTGTTTTACCCTGTTTGCAGGCTTAGACTTAAGCAGATTATTCGTTTTTTTTGTTGTACTAGTTGAAGGAATCGATCCGGTGAGAAGAGATAAACTGATTGATCTTCTTGACATCAACCTTCAGTGGCGTATGCATAAGGTTTCTGATGGGCAAAAACGCCGAGTTCAGATATGCATGGGACTCTTACATCCATTCAAGGTAAAAATGAATATTGTTTCAAAGAATCTAATCTCACATGTTCATTCTAAGTTATATTCCCATATGGCTTTCATCAGAAGAGTTCATAGTTTCTGGTTTTGTTGTCATGTCATCATTTCTGACCTTAATGCTAATCTGATTATACAGGTGTTGTTACTTGACGAGGTAACTGTTGACCTTGATGTTGTTGCAAGGATGGATTTGCTGGAATTCTTCAAAGAAGAATGTGATCAGGTATGATCAACCATTTAAATCTCATGTTCCTACTATATACGCTGCTTGGTTTCATGGTTCTATGGGTTGGTAATTGGAATACTACATGTATTGTGCATTAGTAGTGGTTTGATTATAATGCACTCATCTTTTGACTTGTCTATATCATTGATGAACACAGAGAGGAGCTACAATTGTATATGCAACTCATATATTCGACGGGCTAGAGACATGGGCTACACATTTGGCTTACATTCAGAACGGTGAGCTGAATCGTTCATCAAAAATGGCAGACATCAGCGAGATGAAAACTTCACCCAACCTCCTCTCCGTGGTAGAATCTTGGCTCCGTTCTGAAACCAAAATTTACAAGAAAAAGAAGAAGGAGCCTGTGGCAGCATGGAAACCAACTCCATTTGATAACTCTCCTTTTAGGTCATCTAGACACATGGCTTACTACCGATGATTGGTAATTACGGATGGATCATATGTATGAGTATTAGTAAGAATAAGGCCACTAGGGACAAGTTCACATTGTGTGTGTGTTGTTGAGCTGTTATACACTATTGTGCACATTGAAGAATATACAACACAATATGCCTATTGTTCTGTCACATAACTTTTTTTTATATTGACTGAGTTTTATAGCTGTTAATCCATCTACACATCCGACGACATGGTACCAATCTACATCTATGTTTTATGAGGTTTTGTTTTGTAATGATCTTTTCAATGTTGTACCACTTGGTTGTTACCTTAATTGAACTTGATGTAAAAGAGCTACGATATATTATCTGAGGGAAATAAGTAATGAACTTGGTGGAATGCACCTGAATAAACATAATAAAGTTCTTGGATGAGAATGAAGATATAATCACAATGCGACACTGTATTCAGTAACTTGGTGGAAAGTAGCTGATTTTATTTATTTTAAACTAGATACATTTGAATCATGGTTTAGTTTTGACTATGAATCAGATAAACAACCAGATTAGTTTGACTTAATAACCTAGGTCCCAAAAATTAAACCGTGATTCAAATGTGTGTCTCGTTTGAATTATGGTCTAGTTTAGAAATGATTTTGAATAGGGTAATAGTTTCAACAGAAAAAAATTTCTCTCTAACAAAGAAATATCCTTATGTATTCTTTGATGAAATTATGCATAGTTGTGTGTTTTAGAATCAACATTGTGTCTTAACACTATAAAGTTTTATTTTGATGTCATCATATTCGAAGATTTATCTTAACCAAGATACTCTAGTAACTTCCTGACCATTATACATAGCTTTTTGAGCAAAAAAATTGTACTTTTTGAGCAAAACTTGTGTGTTTTTCAGCAATTTTTTTAAAAAGCATCCATATGATGAACTTTCACGACATGACAGATGAACAGAAATACAACAACAACAACAAGAAGTTCCTACGCTTACACACGAACAACAACACGTGGCACTTATGCTTATTAGAAGAAGAAGAACATATACTAGATAACCAATCAGCACGCCGGTCCTGCTCAGTTGTTAGCACACTGGTTCTGCTCCGCCTCAATGGCAGCTCGAGCCGCATTGGTCTGCATCACCAGCAATGACAATTGTTCATCATTCAGTTCCTGAACATTGGGATTGTTCATGGCTCTGAAATTGGTCATGGTTCCATGGGCTGATACTCAGCTAGTGCTATAACCTCATGCATGGAAGCCGAAGAGTAGCGGTATTGTGCCTCATTTTCAGAGACCACAATGGCCGCCACACTGGCACCGCTTCGTTTATGTAGTGTCTCTGCTTGACCAGTGAAGTATGACCTCGACAAGGCACACGACTTGTCCCGATTTGCATCATTCACAATTGGTTCCACGTCCTGGGGGTTTTGTTTTTTTAGTCATCGTGTTGCAAACCTAGAAAACAGAAGGATCTTGGAGTTTCTAACTATATACATCCAACGACATGGTACCAATCTAAATCTATGTTTCTAGAGGTTTTGTAATGATCTTGTCAATGTTGTACCACTTGGTTGTTACCTTAATTGAACTTGATGTAAAAGAGCTATGATATGTTATCTAAGGGAAAGGAGTAATGAACTTGGTGGAATGCACCTGAATAAACATAATTAAGTTTTTGGATGAGAAATGCAACATTGTATTCAGTAATTTGGTGGAAAGTAGCTAATTTATTTATTTTAAACTAGATACATTTGATTTGTGGTTTGGTTTTGACTGTGAATCAGATAGACACCGATTAGTTTGACTGAAAAACCTTGATCCGAACAAATTAAACCGTGATTCAAATGTGTGTCTGGTTTTAATTATGTTATAGTTTAGAAATGATTTTGAATTGGATAATGGTTTTGATAGAAAACGTTTTTGTTTAACAAAGAAAGATCGATCCTTATGTATTCTTTGATGTAATTATGTGTAGTTGTGTGTTTTAAATCAACATTGCATTCGTGACACTATAAAGTTTAATTTTGATGTCATCATAATCAAAGATTTATCATAACCAAGATACTAAAGTAACTTTCTGATGACTATACATTAGCTTTAAGCAAAAACTGTGTGTTTTTGAGCAAAAATTGTGCCAGTTGAAATTCAAATTTAAGAAAACAAATGTGTTGATGAAAGTGAAATTGATGGTATCGTCAAGGAAACAGAGTCATCCCAAGTTAATTATGGTGAATCTAATGGAAATTATGAGATGATAATCTCTTTTTTTTTTACTATGGGAACAACATAGTAACAACATTATATTTTACATTTTACGATTAGACACACAAACAACAAGTTACAAGCATACCACACTTAGAATGGAATGTTTTGTAATGTGTATGAAATTCAGGGGCAGATTCATAAGAAGTATTCTGCTTTAATAGTATAGATTTTAGTTATCCAAATACTTGTTTTTTTACTTGAAAGTACACAATTTAGTTCACGGAATTGAAAAGTTTAAACAATTTTCATCAGCAAAATCTTAATGACATGATTAAGAAGTGGTTATTAAGAAGATACAAACATAAACAGATTAAATTAGCAACAAACAACTCTATAGAAAACATAACTTCAAAAGCATACTTCTTTGGAATCAAATTTCAAATAAAATTTAAAAAATTTCTAATACCAAAAATATACATTAAATTGAATATTTGAATTATTTATAACACACACACACACATAAATATGTGTGTATTGAGATCTTTGAACATGTTTCATAGATAATTAGATATTCATCATTGGATTTGGATCTAGTATAAAGATTTTCTATATTTATGTTTTGTTTGGATTTGGTCTAAAATTCAATATACCATAGAGAAGATTCATTCAGATAATTCTATAAGTTCTAACCAAAAAAAATACAAAAAAAAGGATTATGTACAAATGCACCACTTATACATAGCAAGTGCTTTGTTGGGAATTAATATGTATATAGTGGGACATGAATCTGAGAAGTTACATTACCAAAATGAGAGATTATAGTTAATATTTTGATCAGACGGTACATAATAAAAAAAAATTCTAATCCGAGATTGTCTAGGTTTGATCAGACAGAACATAATAAATATTCAAACTAAGAACGGGCTTGGCTGCTCTCCTCTCAGTTGTGGAATCTTCTAAGCTTTCTTGAAACAAGAAGAAGTCAAATTGCAAGGGAGTGGATGAACATCTCTGGCGCTCAGCTAACCTAGAGATTGGATCCTTGTTGTCGTGACAAAGAAACTTACCAAAGGAGAAGAAGAAGAGAGTTAGATTAACTGCTAACTTAAACATGGCCTACATTGACAAGCTTTTTACCTTTTGGGGCTGCCTAGCCATTTGTTCCATTCTAGGTCCCGAAGTTTGGTCCATCAAAGCCACCAAAGCACATGATATCTTTACGTGGAGTGAGGCCAGGTCACTGGAAGTCATACCCTCAAGCTCTCTACCATGCATCCTCCTGTGAGAACCCAAAAATAAATGTAAAATAAACAGAGACAAGACTTTAGTAGAGCAAGAAAAGTGGGGGTTAGTATTACTCGTTCAAAATCCACAATCTATCGAACTCGCTCTGCAAGGATTCAGCGTTTTGCATCTCAAAATTTCTCTTCATTCTCAGCTGCAAGAAGAAGGGAAATTGTAAAGGCACAATGAGAGGCAAGAAAAGAGAGGAAGAGAAATATACACACGCCTAGACAAAGGAAAAATCTTCACTTGTTCTGTCTGTTTATATATATGATGATGAAGAATACCTATCTCGGCATAAGTAATACCCTCCAACTCTCTACCATTCAGTCTCCTGACAAAGGGAAAAAAAAAAAGAAAATGCATCATCATGAAAATAAACAGACAGAGCAAGTGAGGGAAAATGTTAAAAATTAGTTGTTACTCACTCTTTCAAGAGCCACTGCCTCTCTAAAAAGATTATGATCTCATAATTTTCATTAGATTCACCATAATTAACTTGGGATGACTCTGTTTCCTTGGCGATACCTTCAATTTCACCTTCATCAGCACATTTGTTTTTCAAAATTTGGATTTCAACTGACACAACTTTTGCTCAAAAAACACACAGTTTTTTGCTTAAAAACTAATGTATAGTCATCAGAAAGTTACTAGAGTATCTTGGTTATGATAAATCTTCGATTATGATGATATCAAAATTAAAATTTTATAGTGTCACTATACAATGTTGATTCTAAAACACACAGCTACACATAATTACATCAAAGAATACACAAGGATCTTTCTTTGTTAGAAAAAAAAAAAATTTCTGTCGAAACCATTATCCAATTCAAAATCATTTCTAAACTAGACCATAATTCAAACCAGACACACATTTGAATCACTGTTTAATTTGTTCGGACCAAGGTTATTCAGTCAAACTATCGGCGTCTATCTGATTCGAAATCAAAACTAAACCACAAATCAAATGTATCTGCTTTAAAATAAATTAGTTACTTTCCACCAAGCTACTGAATACAGTGTTGCATTGTGATTATATCTTCATTCTCATCCAAGAACTTTATTATGTTTATTCAGGTGCATTCCACCAAGTTCATTAATCATTTCCCTCAAATGAAATATCATAGCCCTTTTATATCAAGTTCAATTAAGATAACAACCAAGTGGTACATCACTGACAAGCTCAATACAAAACAAAACCTCTGAAAACATAGATTAGAATAGTATCATGTCGTCATGTCGTCGGATGTGTAGATGGATTAATAGCTATGAAACTCAAGTCACAAAATAAGTTATTTCACAGAACAATACATATCTTTTGAATAACAAAAACAAAACATGTATATTTTGTTGTATATTCTTCAATGAGCACAAGAGTGTATAACAGCTAAACAACACACACACAATGTGAACTTGTCCCTAGTGTCCTTATTCTTACTAATACTCATACATATGATCACTGATCTCATCCGTAATTACCAATCATCTGTAGTAAGCCATGTGTGTAAATGACCTAAAAGGAGAGTTATCAAATGGAGATGGTTTCCATGGTGCCACATGCTCCTTCTTTTTCTTCACAAGTTTGGTTTCAGAACAGAGCCAAGATTCTACCACTGAGAGGAGGTTGGGTGAAGTTTTCTTCTCATTGATATCTGCCATTTTCGATGAACGATTCAGCTCACCATTCTGAATGTATGCCAAATGTGTAGCCCATGTCTCTAGCACGTCGAATATATGAGTTGCATATACAATGGTAGCTCCTCTCTGAGTTCATCAATGTTATAGACAAGTCAAAGATCAATGCACTATAATCAAACCTACTACTAATGCAAAATAGGTGTAATGTTTCAGTTACTAACCGATAGAACCATGAAAGCAAGCGCAGTATATGGTTAGGAACATGAGATTTAAATGGTTGATCATACCTGGTCACATTCTTCTTCGAAGAATTCCAGCAAATTCATCCTTGCAACAACATCAAGGTCAACAGTGACCTCGTCAAGTAACAACACCTGTATAATCAGATTAGTATAATGGGAAGAAGTGATGACATGAAAACAAAATTAGAAACTAATAACTCTTTTTAAAGTAAAGCCATATGAGAATATAACTGAGAATGAATATGTGAGAGATCAGATTCTTTGAAAGCATATTAGTTTTTAACTTGAAGGGATGCAAGAGTCCCATGCATATCTGCACTCGGCGTTTCTGCCCATCAGAAACCTTATGCATACGCCACTGAAGATTGATGTCAAGAATAACAATCAGTTTCTCTCTTCTCACCGGATGACTCCTTCAACTAGTATATGATAATAAAAACGAGTAATCTGCTTTGAGTCTAAGCCTGAAAATAGTGCAAAACAAAGAGAAAACACACTAAAATTCAAGAACAGCATTGCTAGGGGTGGAAAATATATAACCTCCAAATATCAGAATTATTTTTAACATATATTTTGTGTAATATAATAATTTCATGGTTCATATATCACATCTACAACATATCCGACGACATGAAATCAAGTCAAAGCTATTTTTCGTGTGTTTAAAACCGTCTGACATTTGAAAGTTGTAATGCTGGCCTAACTAACACGGATCAGTTAACAAAAAAAAAGTATTTGTTAAAATTAAAATGGTAATAGTTACATAAAACATTTTAAAAAAGATATACACATTAAACCGGTTTTTATTAGAAAAGACATAAAACCGGTTCGTGTTAGACTGTTAGTTAGTTAATTAACGCAATCAATCAAAGGGGTATCTTACTATCTTAGCGTGGTAGGAGTTTTTTTGGCCTCATAATACAATTATACAAATATATGAATCTTTAGATTTGTGTTGAAGGTTTGTGATTGTTTATTTACCCGCGCTTCTGAGGTTCATTATCAATGAAACATATAGGGTAAATTTTACCATGTGGCTGAACTTGATACAAAGGGGGTAATGATATATTATTGGAGGAAAGAAGTAACGAACTTGGTGGAAATATAATCACCTGGTACTAACATAATAAAGTTTTTTGGATGAGAGGATGAAAATATAATCACCATGCAACAGTGTTTCAATGACCTTTTTGGAAAGTAGATAATCATACTTATTTAATGGTTGCTAATCTTGTATCTTACTGAATATTGAAAAGGGTCTATGATATTTCTGAAACGTAGATAGTGAAGTTGCTTGTATCCTGCTACTTGTTGAACTTCTTGATCCCCTGTTGCCAAACCGAAACAAAGGTATCCATTTTCTTCTTCTCCAGTGCTAATCCAATATCAACACCGTTACTCCCATCTCTTGACTCTGAGAATGCAATGGAACCACCTGTTTCAATGTGCACCATCTCCATTTTGCAGGGCTTTCCTAACCCAAAATCCATATCATATAGTCCCAGTTTAGGAGCTCCTGCAATGGAGGTTGGATGACTGGACATGACCCATTTACGCACTCCTTGTCCCCAGCTTGGTGCTGTTTTCAATAAGTCGCTTGATAACATATCTTTGATTCTCCATGTGATTGCGTCTGAAGCAGCCAAAACCCCTTTTTCTCCTAGCAAATCTCGTTTCTTGACAGATACGATACCAGGAGCCATACAGTTGCCAAAATATGTGGTTGGTATCGGTTCCGTGAGCTTGAGACGATTCCTGCAATCCACATTAATCATCAAGTTGAAGACTTGTTCGTCTTTGTCCTCTGCTTCACCAACAAGTGTCTTGATCAGGTTCACCCAAGTGAAAGCTAGAGTAACCACAAAGGTTGAAACAGGAGATTGATTCTCAGACTGATCTGTAACCAAACTCTTTAGATTGTCTATCTGATTTCGGTTGATTGTGAAAGTAGCCCTGACCATGTTCTCAGGCGTGTGATGTGAGCCGTGTTTTCCAGAGTTTTGGCTCCAAAACCTCTCCAAATGCCCTGCGGTTACTTGGCCTGGATCCTTGATAATGTTTCTGCAGCTGTGAATAGGCGGAGAGGGTAGGAGAAGCGTGGCAGGATCTTTACAGTTAGATTTGGTCAGTGACATCCAATACTTCATGAAATGAGTGAAAGTGACTCCATCTCCTGCAACATGGGTAGACGTGTTTCCTATGCAGACTCCTCTTCCAGGGAAGATGGTGATTTGTATCACCATCACTGGCCGGGTCTGGATTCCCTCCGGAGAGACATGAGGAGGAGGTAACTTGGGCAAGAAGTCATGCAACACTTTGATGTCTTTAGGAGAATCAGTTATGAGAAGGTTGAAATCAGTTCCGAGAGACTCAGCGACTGTGAAAAGAAGAGAGTCTTGGCCATCGTTGTAGCGTAAGAAGGGAGGGTCAGGACGAGGTGGGGTGATTAGGTTACCGGCGTAAGGGAAGAAATGTTGGAGAGTAACGGAGAGTGATTGTTTGAGGTTAGGGAGATAGTCTTTGAGGAAACATTCGGTTGAGTTTTGGTAAGAAAAGAAGAAGAGAGATTCGCCGAGTGGGAGAGTGAGCCACGGTGCATCAAAAAACGTGAGAGGGAGAGTGGTGGATGGAACGGTGCCCTTAGAGGGAGAGATGTGACTGGTCTCAATGATGTTAAGAGATTGAAGATGAGCCATGGTGTTTGTGTAAGTTTAAGCTGGAAACGTGTTGTTCTGTTATAAAGGAAAAGAGTTATTGTCTTTTGACTATTGTATTGAACGTTGAACCCCCGGGCAAGTAGAGTTTTGTGGTTTGGATCAGATGATCTCTCATGTGCCCCAACCTCCACAACCACCATTATGTTTGGTAAGTTATATTGTAAATGTGGGTAATATGGGTTGGAATGTTCACATATTTTTATATTGGGTTTCCATACTTAAGGCCCAATATATAGATTAAGCCCAGATGATGTTTTAAACATTACCTCTTGATGTTGCCTCTTTTTAATTGCCAAGCTTTGCAGGTAACAACTCCAATGGTAATAACCCATTTTGGTTGATTTGAAAAATTTAGAATTCTTTTTAGTGTAATTGATTTTTTCATCGTCCAATGAGAGAACTCTTGTTAGAGGTTCTTAAATTTTTTTTTTTATAACTTAAGGTAAAATTCTGTATCAAGGAGTCAATCATTCACCAATTGGTCATAGCACGAACAATATATACTTGCCCAAAATCACTAACTAATAACAAAACCAAGAGACAGTTGAATGAGATCATACCTGCAATTTGTTTTTAGCGATTGAAAGTGTAGTGCCGCCAACTAGCAAAGATCTCATCTCTGCACTCAGACTATCTTCTTTCGTTTTAACATCTTGTTCAGTGACTTTACAAGCAATAACTAATGTCTTCTCCACAAGCATCTTTCTTGCTTCCAGCCTCTGACGCATCTCTTCAAGTTCATTAGTATGTCTCAAGCAATTAAAGCTCACTGAGTAGATAAAAACAAAATATAAACTTCTTATGGTGAAAAGTCTTGATTCTTTAACTAAGTAGTGCATTATTAACAACAAAAGGCCACTTCTTTACGGGACTATGTCCACACTACTAGTCCTCAAAACACATCTAGTTGCTTTGAGTGAGTTTCTACCTAGCTTCAATCACATTCCTAAAGACACTGCCAGTAATTAAAAATTGATGCTTTACACTCTGAAATTGATCAAAAAAGCAAATGGGTAAGAGGAAAAAAACCTGAATAAGCGACTCGAGTTTGGGCTGAAGGGATAGCTTCTTCTCCGTGGCTAATTTGAGAGCAGAAGAAAGACTCTCCATAGCCGCGTTAGCTCATGGTCGAACTCTTCCCACTCGATAACCTTCACATCCTCTTCTTCTCGATCGCTTCTTCTCAGCTTTTGGGACGAGCTTGACCCCGTTTCTCTTTCCATCAACAGTTCTGTCGGAGACTACGCTGACGCAAGTCTTTACGATAAGATCCATATATCTTCTTCATTCGACTTTCATCACCAATTTTAAGGAGCGTGAATCGGATCAGAAAATATCGAAAACCCTAAATTCGATCAAGTGGTGATGATTGGTTCGACTTAGCAAGAAACGAATAAGAGAGGTATGACATGGATCCGTGGAATCAAGGTATTGAGGATGAAGAAGGTTCTCAAGCTTATCAGTCCTTCAGATTTCGTAAAATGTTTTTGAAGGTTAGGAAAGACGGAGAGAGAATCTAAAAAGACTACAGTCAATACGCATGAGCCACGTAGAGGTGCTTACTGATTCTTCTTCCTCTTAGCTTAGCACCGGTTCTGTCTAATTATAGCCTTTTTCATTTATTTTTTTTTTCCCTTTTTTCTTTAGAGACTCTCCCTAGAACCACTGATGGAGCTGGTCTAAGTCATTGATACAACAAAACTGATTGATTTGGCTGTAACAGATACATCGATTAGGTCTCAACTAAACCTCTTTCCCATTCAAAAATGCTTGACATGTCAAAGCTTTCACGAAGTTGATATTCACGTGGCGTTTCTCCAAGCATATCAGATAATATCATCAAAAGATGTTGGCATGCATGCAATACATCCATCTTTTCTGGTTACAACGATGGATAATATGACCTACGGAGGAGGACGAACAATAAAACAAAAGTTTTCGAAAGATGAACAAGCAAGAGGTGAATCGGTTAGACGAAGAGGAACAACAAGCAACTATTGTGGATTCTCGATTAGTTAAAGTTATTAGAATGGTAGTTATATTATTCTTTTTATGCGGTTTAAAGATATAAATTATTTTAAGATTATTTTAACAAAATTATTTTAACTGAACAAAATTATCTTAAACAATTACAATCAAACTTACAATTAACAATTACAATCAAACATACAATTATAATTACAATCAAACTTACAATTAAACTTACAATTAAATTTACAATCAAACTGGAGCTCATTATATGGGCTGCAGTAGGAGGGGTCTAAGAACTTACACTACACTACGGAGGCACGGGCCTCCACCAGCATACAATTATAATTACAATCAAACTTACAATCAAACTTAGAATTACAATCAAACTTACAATTACAATTAAATTACAATTACAATCAAACTTACAATCAAACTTACAATTACAATTACAATTAATTACAATCAAACTTACAATTAACAATTACAATTAACAAAATTATCTTAACAATTACAATCAAACTGTTTGGCATGCACAATAATTGTTTTGAAGATATCCTAAAGAAAAGAAGTTTTGTAATCTTCTCACCTTACATAAAACTTTTATCAACCTCTCCGTCCAAAGCTTCAATGTGGAAAATATCTGCGCCGCTAATTTAATTAAGAAGAATAAATTGGGATATTTGGCTTAGTTCAGTTAAAATAATTTTGATTTCGGTTCGGTTTCATAATTTTGTAATCATTTTACACAATTACAACCAAACTTTTTGGCGCGCACAATAAATGTTTTGAAGAAATCAATAATGATATCATGTAGTATTATAGTTTTGGGAACTTTGTTTTTTTCTTAAATCCCAAGCATGTTTGATTCCAACCATCATTTCACAAAAATCATCATGTTTCTTGAACTCACTCGTCCGAGGATCTTTACTCAGTTTTTCCCACATCGGCTCTCTCCAAACATCTCCAAATGGGCTCAACATATAAGCTATGGCTTCGACTAACCACAATTTTATTTCTTCCTTTGTTGGATCGATGGCAAACATTTACCGGTATGATTTCACAGCTTCCTTAAAATTCAACCTCCTAAAAAAATTTCAATGCACGTAATTCTATTATGTTTTCATTTATTCTTAATATATATTCTATTCGTTTCTAATTAAATGATACTTTAAGATGAGTATTTTGTTTTAGTTTATATGAAATTTTGAGACTTTTATTGTAAAGACTAATAAAATAATTAATTAATTTTCAAAAATAAATTAGTTGATTGTAAAAGTTGTCGTGACTTTTAAGTAAATTTTATACCAGTCGGTCTGAGTTTATATAGACAAAAGGATTTACAAGGTGGTGTGTTATCCGATCATAAATTTAAAGTTTACGTTTACAATATTTACTCACTTTGTGAAAATTTTCAACAAAATGAAAATTTTCATGCTAACCGGACCGTGTTATCCAACGGTAGTCCCATTGGGATACGTAACCGAGAGAGACGTTTTGGTGGCCTTGTTTTGTAATTTGAGAAACAAAGGGACCGGGAACAGTAACTAATTATTTTTAGCAACGATGAAACGGTCAAAAACAAAACACCAGTGGATGAGTTCGATGATACGACTGGATTTGAACAAAGAAGAAGCGGTCAAAGGGCATGTGTCTCATGAAGAAGCCTTTGGACCAGGTTCTTAATAGCCATAACTGACATATTCTCCCTGACATCTCCTTTCAGCATAATGTGTTTCTCATCAAATAAAAAGTGCTCACAAGTATAAATCAATAGATCAAGTATGCGTTGATCTATTTCACCAATAACATTCTGCTCTCGATGTAATAATGTGCCACAATCCAAGGACTCTCCAACAGTGCCATCATAACTGGGTGGCAAAATAATTATCTAAGCCACTTGATGCTTCCTCTTTGCAATAGTATCAAGCAACTTGTCTAAAGATGGTCCAAAAACAAGGTTCTATTCTGATGTTTGAGAGAGCAACAGATCTCAGAGAGTTGAAAGAGTACTTGAGCTGGTTGAGCATTGTAAAATGATCGTATCTGAGAGAGCCAGATTAGTATTAGTTGGATATCTGGTTGTAAAACTTTGTATATAAGACCTTTCTTCTTCAGTGTTTAGTTGTGTGTATATACAATTAAACTGTAGATAGAGAGACACATTGAATGTAATAAAAAAATTTGGTCTGAACTGTCTTCTTCAAGGTCATGATACTTCTTTCTTTCTATCTAAGTGCAGCCAACCGCTTCCCCAGTTCATCGATTTCAGAGCTACACAGAAATAACAGAGGTTTGAATTCAATGTGTCGTAGTTGTGTGTTTATAGAGTGGATGATACCATACCTGCTGCTGCTAACATTTTCTGATGCATTCTTCCTGCCAATTTTGCCTTTTGGAGCAGATGATAACTGCAAAGTCAGAGAATCAATCAATCACAGAGACGTCATCAAGAGAAGGAACCAATGAAGAAGGGAATGAATCGTTAAAACAAACCTGTGACGCAATACCAATGCCGATTTCATCGAGAACCTAACAGGTAAAATATATAAAAAAGCCTCGTTAATAAACCTTTGAAACATTCGATATCTTTAGAACTGAATCGATAGGAAATTGTACCTGGTTGGTCAGATCCTCTGTTTCGTCTTCAGCTTCATCATTGTCTAAAGCATCATCTTTGGAATCTGACATCATCTCAGTCTGAACACCATACGCACAACTTAGAATTATTATTTTTGAGTGTGTCATCATGGTGTTAAAAGAAAAGATGGACTGAAACAACTTACAGTCATGTCCATTTGGGCAGACTGTTTTTGGAATTCTCTCATAACCGTAGCCTGTTTTGCTGGATCCATATTCTGGAAACATCAGATAACATCTAATTAGATTATAGGGCAAGTTCTAATTTCTAAACACCGAAAACATCAGATAACATACACATATTTGCATGCTTTAGCCTAAAACACCAAAGTTAAAAAGTTTCCAATAGTCACTTTCATAACCAAGATTATAAAACGAGGGAAGTAAGAATCAAGAGACATGTGTATGAGTAGCTATGCCTCGCATTTGAACTCGGCTACCTTGTAAGTTAGCTATCTACTGCCTCAGCTACTGTAGCTGTATTTTAGTTTTGCTAATTTTATCATGTAAATTAGGCATGGGACGGATCGGGTATCCAAGTAATTTTAAGGTATTCGGATCCGTATCCTTATCTGGCGGATCCATAATTTTACTATTCTTATTCGGATCCGGGGTTCTCGGATATCCGGACGTCGGATATCCTTCTAAAAATTGTAATATCCGGCGGATATCCGAATTCGGATATAGATCCTTTAAGATAAATAAAAATAATAATACTAATATATATAAAATATTAACAATAATTTAAAAATAAAAATATATATAATGCTTTTAATTATTTCTATGTATAATATTACAAAATTAACATAAAATATATATATATACTATTATAAAAATGAAAATATATTAATAAAATTAGTTTTTATATATAGATATTACTATTTTTTAAAATAGTTATTAATAAAACTTACGGATCCGGATATCCGGACTAAAAAATCAAGATATCCAGATCCGGATCCGGCTATGACGAATCCAACATTTTAGTATCCGGATCTGGATTCGGCCCCTCTGGATACCGGACTTTCGGATCGGCTCTCGTATCGAATCCGGATCTCGGATAAAAGTCACAGGTTTGATGTAAATCACATCATATATTTTTTATTTTTTTAAAAAATGTAATAGAGGCGGTTTATTGTGGTTGACTTGAGTCAAAGAGAAAGAAGTGTAAAATTAAACCGCCGGGGAAATAAAATCTCTCTCTCTCTCTCTCTCTCTCTCTCTCTCGAGTCCTTCGCTTCACCACTTTCCGGGAGATTTTTCCCAGTTTCCTCCGCCTCGAACCCTTACATCTCTTACTATATCATCAGTTTATTGATCGGAGCTCGGAAGGCGTGGTTCGCTCTTGTGCCAAGTTCCTTTCAACTCGATTCAGGAAAGTATTCCAATTACAGAAGCAGTTCGTCTATCATCGGAAAGCAATCGTCTAGAGATTATTTTATTTATTCTGTATATAACTCCAACACTAGGGTTTATCGAATCGATAATTGGGGTTTCTCGTTTCCGCGATGAAGATGGATATTGTTGGAGTAGAAGATGTTCATATATTAGATCCGAACCTCTTGCAGCTCCCATGCTTATCTCCTTCTCCGCTCAATTCAAGCTCTTATATTGCTGATGAACTGTTCTCCCACTGGCTCTCACTCCCAGAAACTGCCACATTGGTACTTCCTTTACTCTCTGAATCTGTGTAGCACAATTGTTTTATGTGTGTGATGTTTCTGTAGGTTAAGTGTTTGATTGATGAAGCTAAATCTGGAACTCCAACTAACTTATCCAAGAGTTACGCAACAGTCTTTCTGAGCAATGGCACTCCCCCACTCTCGCCACGCAGCTCGCCTGGCTCCCCACGTTTCTCGAGGCACAGAGCTAGCCCTCCATCTCTCCGCTCTCCTCTGAGATCTGTTAAGGAACCTAAGCACGAACTCATTCCTCAGGTTTGTTTGCATTGGATCCTTTTACTTGTAACATTCCAGTGCATTGCCTTGCTACTAGTGATCGTGGTTTTGGTCTGGTATATATGTTTACTTGATTTGGTCATTGAAACTGGGTCCATATAGCTTCTTTACACAAGATTAAACTGAGGCTGTTTGCAGGTTAAACTTATTTATAGATGAAAAGTTTCATCAGTTTTGCTCATAATAGTTTGTAGTGAAAGGGTACTGTGTGGTTCTGTATACTTAAAAATATTTTTATACGATGATTTAATATGCAGTTTTACTTCCTGCATGGGCGTCCACCAGCTAAAGAACTAAAGGAGCAATGTATATCCATGGTTGATCATTTTTTTAGTAACTTTATTGACGGACTACATGTGGATGGTAATGCTTTATTTCAAGCTGTTGTTGTTCACATTTTTGTTTCTCTTGAGGAATATTTGAGGAAATTCATGTTAGCATTCATGTGCCTCTTGCAGAATTCAAATCTGTTACGAAAGAAGTCTGCAAGCTGCCTTCTTTCCTTTCTCCTGCACTTTTCAGAAAGATGGATTCCGATTGCAGCGGTGTAGTTACAAGGTAGCCTTCATCACCATGCGTGTTAACTTTTCTGTATAATATGTTTTCTCATAGCAATTAGACGTTTGTATGGGTGTGTGTATGTGTATGTCTTTTTCTCTCTTTTTAGTTTGTGGCGCCTAAAAATATATTGAGTGGTTGGTGCTTTACTAATGTTTGTTTATTGCCCACCATTATCCTCAGGGATGCGTTTATCAAGTATTGGATTGATGGAAATATGTTAACAATGGACACAGCCTCTCAGATATATAATATACTAAAGCAGCAGGACTGCAAGCACCTGAGACAGGTCTTTTTTTGTGATTCTTCTCCAGCCTTTCTGATTCATTTTCCAACAATTGACTTCTCTTTTTTGTCTAACCCATAGTACTAAAGATTTCTATCTTTTCTTGGATTTGGCTACAGGCAGACTTCAAACCACTTCTGGATGAGCTTCTGGCAACACATCCTGGCTTACAATTTCTGAGGACTACATCCGAATTTCAAGAAAGATATGGTAGGACTCATTTATTTGTGGCTTAATGATTTCATGGGTTACATATGGTGAAGTCTACTGGATTTTTTCTTTTCTATGTTAAATAAGACGTTTATGCAATTTGAAGTTAACCCGCATCTTTGACATCCTCAAACCCTATTCTTTTGTTGTACTGTTTGGCTGTACAAATTTTCATAAATCAGTTTTTCTTCTGCTGCTACTTTTATGGGCATTGTTAGTCAAGTGAAAGAACACCGCAAATATCTGATTTCTTCTGGTTATTTACATTTGATACTAGTACTAACGCTATCCTTCATTGATTACCCAGCTGAAACGGTCATCTACAGAATATTTTACTACATTAACAGATCCGGAACTGGCTGCCTTACTCTGAGAGAGCTGAAACGCGGAAATCTTATTGCTGCTATGCAACAGCTTGATGAAGAAGACGACATCAATAAAATTATTAGGTGAGTTTGTTTTTCTTTTTTTCATACCTTTCGGACAAGCCTACAGAGATGTATAATGTATTACATTCGAGTGGCTTCATCACATATATATCATTATAACAGTGCAAAAGGAAAGAGCTATATGATTATGGTTTGTGCCTTCATACTGTGCTGAGACAAAACTTGGTTCAATCATTCACAATCATGTCTTCTTTTGATTTTTCAGGTACTTCTCCTATGAGCACTTTTACGTGATCTACTGCAGATTCTGGGAACTTGATGGTGACCATGACTGCTATATCGATAAGGACAATCTCATCAAATATGGTAACCATGCCCTTACCTACAGGATTGTTGATAGAATATTTTCACAGGTTGGTTTCGGAAATATGGTAAAGCTACGTTATAGTCTGACGGGACGCTTTTCACTTGATGTTGACCTGTGGCTATGTTTATATCTTAGGCTCCTAGGAAATTTACGAGCAAAGTTGAAGGGAAGATGAGTTATGAAGATTTTGTATACTTCATTCTCGCCGAGGAAGACAAGTCATCTGAGCCTAGTCTTGAGTATTGGTACACAACACTCCCCTCCTTGTTAATATTAGTTTTTCTTTATGAAAGAATCCCCTTGGTTTTAAAATTACAAAATCATGATTTAAATACTTCAACTGAGCCAAAACCAGTGACATATATGGACTAGAGGTTATTAGAACTTAAAACACTCATGTTGAACCTCTGTTGTGATATACTATCAGGTTCAAGTGCATAGACTTGGATGGAAATGGGGTGATCACTCCAAACGAAATACAATTTTTTTTCGAAGAGCAGTTGCATCGCATGGAAAGCATAACCCAGGAACCTGTTCACTTCAACGATATCCTATGTCAGATAATTGACATGATTAAACCAGAGGTTAGAAACTATTCATACCAGAACACATGGTCGTTTGATTTCTCCGAGCTTGTTTTATATAGTCGTTTTACTTGACAGGAGGAGAACTGCATCACCCTCCAGGATCTGAAAGGATCCAAACTTTCAGGAAACGTCTTCAATATACTCTTCAACCTTAACAAATTCATGGCTTTTGAAACACGTGACCCCTTCCTCATTCGCCAGGTAACTTTGGCTTTGTAGAACAAAAAAATTATGCTGGATTAACTACGAAAAGCAGTTGGTAATAGTTGGGCTTATTGCACTTATGTTTGTATATCATTGTTGTAGGAACGGGAGGATCCAAGTTTAACAGAGTGGGATCGTTTCGCTCAGAGAGAGTATGTGAGATTGTCAATGGAAGAAGATGTGGAGGAAGTCGCAAATGGGAGTGCGGATGAACCACTCGAACCTCCATTTTAGTTGTAAGTTGACACTGCTTCTAAGTTCTTAACCACAACATCTACATGTACAAATGCTTCCATGGATGAGACTCAGTAACCATTTAGTTGATTGCTTTCAGGTCCATGATCAGGGATTGGAGTATAAAGCTTCTGGGAGTGGGAGATTCGAAGAGTGCAAATTTCATGAAATTTTTTGTCGCTAGAATTTACGTTTGAAGAAAAAAGAACATTTTATATAATAGAAGATGCAGCTCACGCGTTTGTAATATCTTGTGGTTTCCTAACGTTGTGGTTTCCTAACGTTTTGAGTGGTTTGTTTAGAAAAGAATTAGTGTTAATTAGGTAGGAACAGAGAGGTTTTCGTCTTGTTTATTCTCCTGGCATCGTTTTGGCAGCAAAAGAAAGTCATCTCTTTAAGAGGAATGAGAGCTCTCAATGTGATCCTCTTTTTGTGGAGAAGACCACTGGTACAGTCTTTGTATACCACGGATGAAACACCACATTAGCGTCCGGTTTATGCAGCTGGTCCGGATCGGTTTGGAGATAGTTTGTAATTGGAACTTGACCAAGGACAAATTGCTAAATAGTAAAAGTACACCCGAAAAAACAATAATGCAACTGGAAGATCGTGTACGCGTACGGTACTGTTGTCAATAAAATTCTTTCATCTGATTATCTTTGATAAATTATGGGAAAACGAAGTTAACATTTAGATACCTAACCAGTAAAACCACCCTAGTAGAAAGCTTTGAACAAAGCCAAATAATGGTGCTGCAGTCATTCAACACTTTGTTTAGGTTGTACTGTAAATCCATTGGTTGATCGCTTGATTGTGTTTGATTTTATTTTGATTTCTCTCTGTAACATACTTGTTTTGTTTGGTAGTGCCGAAAATAAACACCTTTTTTATTCATAAGTCTCTTGATATAAGATGACCCGAAAAGGAAAAACAAAAATAAAAATCACAATCAAAACCGTTCTCTCATATTTATCGATTCTTCTTCTTGTTTCAAGAAGCTTGGATCAAAGTTTTGCACTGTAATGATCAGGCAACATAGTAGATGGAGTTTGGGAGCTTGAAGGTTCTCTTGGGAAGAGGACAACCTGCGAAGCTGCTCCATTGGCTTCCCATCACTCCCCATACTCTGTAACCAAGACCCATCAGCCATGTTCTCTTCTCTGACATGTACTGTTTAACTTCCTTGTTCTCATCTTCTATTCCCCTGCATTGTTCAGTATTTCTAGTTTTAGTATACCGGTTATCTAATCCGGTTACAACCTTGTTTTTACTTTTTAGCTTAATTTTGGTTTAGAGAATATATAAACCAAATAAGAGGTCGGTTTTAAATATCCGGTTATAATTGATTTATATGAGTTTGTTCGGTTTAGACTTCCGGTTTAATTGTACCTGAGGATGAGGTTGGACCAGCCATAATAACCGGCTTGGATGAGGTTGTCAACGGTGGCAGATCTGAGATATTCTTTCCGGGAAGAGACCAAGAAGATCTTGATGCCTCTTTCTCTGATGTCATGGTACAGTTTCACCATGTGTGGCACTGGTGGTGCCTTCCTCTTCCTCATCCAATCTTCAAATTTTGTAGAGTTCAACTTCTCTCCTCTGTTTTCAGTTCCATAATCACATTATTAGTTTCATCAAACAAGATTAAACCCCGGTTATCATAAACCGGATGAGTTATAGAGCTAGAATTAGATTTACCCAAAGAAGCCATTCTTCTCGTGGTACGGAATGGTAGAGAGAAGCGTGTCATCGATATCAAAGATCCAAGCATCCATGCCATCACACTTTGTTTTGGTACAACACATGCTCCCGAAATGAAGTATGACCTCATCAACTGCTCTCTCCACGTCGTCCTCGTACTTCGACGACGTCATGTACTTCTTGACGTGCGACACGCACTCCTGAGGCACCACATCGAAGTTTCTCACGTTGTGGACTTCCACGTTGATCCTCCAGCTTTCGCAGTACCGTTTCAGGTTCGTCGAGACCCCTGAAGAAACAATACCGTTTTGGCTTGATGATGACGACAGTCCTTTGAGCTGGTTCAAGATGTTCCAGTCACGAGCTGAGACGACTCCGACCAAGAGTGAGGCTAGTGCTAGAGAAAGAAATATGGATCTGCCCATGTTTTGAAAATGAAGAGGCTTAGATCTTTGAGAATCTGATCACAAGTGTGTATGTAAAGAGGATTTTATAGGTAGAGAAGAGTCGAAGTACGTAGCCATAGCAATAAAGAATTAGAGAAACACAAATCTGAATCCAAGTTTCTGGCCTTTAATTAATTTTAACTTTTGTTGTAATGTTATTGTCAGATTTATTTTAGCAGTGATCGTTGTTTACTATGTTGATGCATGGTAGGTATTGTTTTTTTTTTAAAATTATGTTTAAATATTTAACAATAGAGATACATGAAAATGGTTTGAGTTCTTTTGACCATTATGAATGAATGTGTTCCACCAAAAAAAAAGATACATGAAAATGGTAACATGACTGTTTTAACTAGGATCCAAACGATACCCACGGGAGAAATTAAACGATCCAGTTGAAATTACACAATAAATTGTTTAATCTGTTTTTCATTTATTTGGCTTTATGAAATGGAAAGGACAAGAGACATATAGATCTAAAGGTACGTGGTCAGGTTATGGTGACAAACTGATTGAAGAGTAGGAATACAAGCACATGGAATTTAATTTCTTAATAAATAAATACCGGTGAAACCCCAATTGTATAGTGATTTGCTAATGAGGATAGATGTAGACAACGTTTTAAATAATATTACACAAACATATACACATATAGAACGTGGCTAAGCATGACCCTCAAGATCAACTCGCATTTGCCATTTTCGCAGATATATGTGATAATTGTCAGTACCAATAATTCGTTACGAGTTGACAATTTAAACACTCGATTTTGCTGAGCTGCCATTAGTTATTCACATGAACAATAACAAACCATGTGAAGAATTGACAAAATATAATCATTATTTCCATTCTCACAAACTGAGAGTAGTTCATAGAGGAAATTATGGTTTAGTAACAACCAGGACTTGGTTATACTTATAACTTATGAGGTAGAATTAACGATATTCAAAACTTACAAATAAATGTAGTCACAACATGCATAATAGGGCACCTCAAGTTATACAGA
>NC_027755.1:442118-448009 GCF_000695525.1 Brassica oleracea var. oleracea
CACCCTGTTCCTCCTTCATTTTCAATGCCAGTGATTGCTCTAACCTGATCTTTAATGCCTTCGCTCACCTTTGCACCAAATGTAATCGCAGATTTCTGTAAATTCACAAGCTGACCTGTAGCTTTGCCATACTCCTCTAATAATCTCATCAGCTCTTTCGTCTGATTCTCCTCTGCTTTACAAACAAATAAACTGTCATCGGCGAAAATCATGTGATCAACTACTGGACCCTCATTGGAGAATTTGATCCCTTGGATACTTCCTTGCTGTTCAGCCTTTGCTAGTAGATGGATTAAGCCTTCAGTACAAAGCACAAAGAGGAAGGGCGACAGAGGATCTCCTTGTCTAAGACCCCTCTCCGGTTTTATCTTTCCGTTAGGCTGATTGTTGATCAAAGCTGAGAAAGTTACCGACGAAATGCAGAACATAACCCTGTCAACCCACATTTTATCGAAGCCCATTGCAAACAACAAAGCATTCAAGTAAGACCATTCCACTCTGTCGTAAGCTTTCGACATATCCGACTTGATTGCCATGTAAGAATTTGAGAACTTGTCGTTCGTTCTCAAAGCATGGATGATTTCGTGAGCAACCAGAATATTGTCGGTTATTAATCTCTCTTTAACGAACGCAAATTGCGATTGAGACACCAAAATAGGAAGCATGGGTTTGAGTCTGGTTACAATAATGTTGGACACAATTTTATACAACACCGAACATAGACTGATAGGTCTCAGGTCCGACATCAGCACTGGGTCCTCTATCTTGGGTAACAAGCATAAGAGAGTGTAGTTCCAGTCCACCGGGAAGGTACCATTCATGAAGAAACTCTGGACTTCTGCAGTAATCTGAGCTCCGATCACCTCCCAATATCTTTGAAAGAACAGGCCTGTCATGCCATCAGCCCCTGGTGCACTACTTCCTTTTATAGTAAAGACCGCTTCCTTGACTTCCTCTTTAGACACTGGTCTTACTAGATCTTCATTCATCTGTTGGGTAACCCTTGACTCGAAACCTTGAAAGAAATCTGAAAAGGTATCAGGGTTTGTGGATTTGAACAAATTCTGAAAATAGGCAACGGCAACATCTCCTTTTTCTTTCTCCCCAAATTGTTCAGTGCCATTAGAGTCGATCAATTATTTGATCCTCTTTTTTCCCCTATTATACTTGACCGATGAACTTAGTGTTTGCATCCCCTTTAGTAGCCCATTTTTCTTTGCTCTTTTGACTCCAGAACAGCTCCTCTTCTTTATAGGCCTGCACCAATTCTTTCTTCATCCAAATCAGTCTAGGCGTTGATGGAAACATACATGACTGTTCCATCTCCAAGCTCTGCTGTAAGTTCCTGATCTTATCTCTAGCGTTAAGAGATTCCGTCCTTTTCCATTTGCTGATTTTCTTTCTGCAAATCTTCAGCTTGTCATAGACTGAGACTTCAAAGAAAGAATGATTTGTCAGCCATGCTTTTTTAATAGTTTCAGTGACCACCGGTTTGGATATGAAGCGACAATCAAATATGAAACTTCCTCTATACAGGTTTGGCTTTGGGTCAAGAGAGACCAAAACCGGACGATGGTCTGATCCTCTTTTATCCAAAAAAACTTGTTTCGATTTTGGGAAGTAGTTGAACCACGCTTTATTTCCAAAACATCCGTCCAACTTGCTCTGAATGCTAAGGATACCCCTGATACCACCCCAAGTGAAGCTGTTGCCAATGCCAACCAGTTCCGATAGCTCACAAGCCTCTAGCATGTTGTTGAAGTCGGTGAAATTAGACTCACTTAGCCTTGGACCCCCTGATTTTTCCCCATTATTTCTTATGGCATTGAAATCCCCCACTACACACCAAGGTGCTTTACGGTTTACTCCAATCCTTGATAACCTTTCCCACCCCGTAGGTCTTTCTCCTCTAACAGGTTCGCCATATACACATGACACAAAATAGCGTAGATATCCGGATCTAATAGAAAAGTCTAAAAGATGCTTGTCAACAAACTTAAATTCAATATTTACAGAATTCATCCACATGAGTGCTAAACCTCCGCTGTACCCAACCGGATCCACTGTATAGATCCTGTCATAGCCTAGCCACTCTTGTAAATCAACGAGAACATCACGCTTGTTTTTAGTTTCCATCAAGAACATAACATCAGGGAAATGATCACGCTTTAATTCCCTTAGACGCGGAATCACCAAATCTTGTTCACGGCCCAAGCCTTGGCAATTCCAACTCAGAAGCGCCATTAGATATTGGACGGTCCCTCATTTGGGACCACCATTGGCTTCTTACACCGCGCAGAGTTTTGAGATGTCTCCACATCAGAAGAAACTTTCCTTTTAGCGCAAGTTGTCAATTTGTTCTTACTCTGCAGACCTTCCTCTTACGGACCTTTGATTGTCCCCTTTCCATTGAGCTTTCTCTTGAACGTTCCAGGTCTTCTTCTCTGTTTAGCCTTTCTCTTTTTAGTCCCGGAAGTACCGGATTCAAAGAACCCGATACTATAACCCGTTGAACTATACTGAGAGAAGCTGGCTAAGGCGACATGTTCATGCACCATTTGCTCTGATTGTATCGATTCTAACCTTCCAACCAATGACATTGCTCTTCCAGCTCGAATCGCTCCACCCATCAGCTTATCGTGTTCAGTCCTTTCTTGAATCTCAGTGTGCTTTTTCTGATCTTTAAAATCAAACACCACGCCCTTACCCTTATCCAGCTTAGTAGTGAAGATAGGGGCTGGCTCCAACCTAAGCACGGCTTTCTGTCCCAAAGGATCATGCTCCAAATCCTTTAGGGAGTTTATGATTCTTTCTTTCCTTGCCATCTGTTCTGGACCATTTGCTGTAAGAAGATATTGACGCATTCCTTCCATAACTTCTTCAGCAATTTTCAGTCTCCCCGTAGCCGGGTTAACTCCTACTTGGCTTTTCTTTATCACACCGAAAAGAGGGTCTGATTCTTTGATTATCGGAGCCGGAGATAATGCGATTCTCTGAGTAACAGAAGTCTCCACATCTTCAGACTGAGACGCCTTTTTTCTATCAAAAGGACAGTGGTCTTGATCATGCGTCAGTCGTTGGCAAGTGTAGCATCGCTTTTGAATACGCTCGTAGTCGTAAAGGATGCTTACGACTTCTCCTCCAGGCAAAGTCACTTTCTTTGCTCTTCTGAGAGGTTTTGTGAGATCAAATCTGACCTTCACTCTGACATAATCAGTGGTCTGAGGTTTGTCTGGATCAAAGGCCACTACTATCACCATACCGGCAAAATCTCCTAGAGCAGTGAGGGCTTTGGAAGTGTAGTGATTAACCGGTATGTTCCGCATCCGAACCCATACCTCAATGAACTGTAGATAGTCAGGAGGAGGTTTAGCTACCCATCTTTCGGTCGCCAGAGACCATTGATTGAAAGAATGAACTCCTCTCTCCAAGATGTTCACTAGGTCTTGCTCATACTTGAAAATAAACTGGAACCTATCTTTGGATAAAGCAATTCCTCGAACTCTCTCATAAAGTTGCCATTTTCTCGGCATATCCTTTATGAGGCCAGACATCTTCTGCTCTCTGGGGTTGAGAAGACGACCAACGAGGCTGAGACAATTTCTTGCGGTAGAATAGTACTCCGGAAGATCTGGCATAATGAAGGGTTCATCATCTTCTTCTTCCATCGTCATTTTAGACATCGCTTTGTCTACATTGAAAGACATAATCTTCTGGAATGTAGATATATCTTGATCGACTGTGCTTGAATTTTCTTGATTTTCTTTCAGAGATGCAAACTTAACTGAAGAGATAAGATTTGAGGCAAAAGGTGAAAAAGAAGGCAAAAGTGGTTGGAATTTTACATCTAAAACGTGTTTATTAGCCAAGAGCTCCTCTTAACCAAAAGTCAAAGACAATAATTAAGAAAGAGAGTCAATCGCCCAAAAGAGGGAGCCATAGAGAGTTTTTGCAAGTTATACAGAGTTTGATCTCAAAAAAACAACCAAGAATGATTTATTTCGGTTTGTTCGTCGAGACCCCTGAAGAAACAATACCGTTTTGGCTTGATGATGACGACAGTCCTTTGAGCTGGTTCAAGATGTTCCAGTCACGAGCTGAGACGACTCCGACCAAGAGTGAGGCTAGTGCTAGAGAAAGAAATATGGATCTGCCCATGTTTTGAAAATGAAGAGGCTTAGATCTTTGAGAATCTGATCACAAGTGTGTATGTAAAGAGGATTTTATAGGTAGAGAAGAGTCGAAGTACGTAGCCATAGCAATAAAGAATTAGAGAAACACAAATCTGAATCCAAGTTTCTGGCCTTTAATTAATTTTAACTTTTGTTGTAATGTTATTGTCAGATTTATTTTAGCAGTGATCGTTGTTTACTATGTTGATGCATGGTAGGTATTGTTTTTTTTTTAAAATTATGTTTAAATATTTAACAATAGAGATACATGAAAATGGTTTGAGTTCTTTTGACCATTATGAATGAATGTGTTCCACCAAAAAAAAAGATACATGAAAATGGTAACATGACTGTTTTAACTAGGATCCAAACGATACCCACGGGAGAAATTAAACGATCCAGTTGAAATTACACAATAAATTGTTTAATCTGTTTTTCATTTATTTGGCTTTATGAAATGGAAAGGACAAGAGACATATAGATCTAAAGGTACGTGGTCAGGTTATGGTGACAAACTGATTGAAGAGTAGGAATACAAGCACATGGAATTTAATTTCTTAATAAATAAATACCGGTGAAACCCCAATTGTATAGTGATTTGCTAATGAGGATAGATGTAGACAACGTTTTAAATAATATTACACAAACATATACACATATAGAACGTGGCTAAGCATGACCCTCAAGATCAACTCGCATTTGCCATTTTCGCAGATATATGTGATAATTGTCAGTACCAATAATTCGTTACGAGTTGACAATTTAAACACTCGATTTTGCTGAGCTGCCATTAGTTATTCACATGAACAATAACAAACCATGTGAAGAATTGACAAAATATAATCATTATTTCCATTCTCACAAACTGAGAGTAGTTCATAGAGGAAATTATGGTTTAGTAACAACCAGGACTTGGTTATACTTATAACTTATGAGGTAGAATTAACGATATTCAAAACTTACAAATAAATGTAGTCACAACATGCATAATAGGGCACCTCAAGTTATACAGAGTTTTTTTTTTTTTTGTCATCTGTTAAAATATATTCATCATCAGAAAATGTTACTATAAGATTCTCCTACCGTTACAGACTCATTTTCCAACCGAGCCTCTTTCTAGACCTCTACGGCATAACGCCAATAACTATATCCAAAAATTCAGTTTTGTTTCTCAAACCAAAAAACCACCAAAGAGATCAAACAGAGGGTAAAACTCTTTCACTGTCAAGCAATGTCCACAGCCACCGAGAAGGACTTGTCGCCACATAAGATTGAGTTCTAAGTTCCTTAGTCACGCTTTGTGCAATGAGAAAAGCCCATCTGTTAGTTGGACGTTCTTCAACAACAATCCTCCACCATTCAATCCTTGCTAATCCGATCATCAACTCATGAATATGATATTTGAAAGATGGCCACGCTCTCGGTCTAGTGATCATTTCAACTGTTGTGGAGTCCTCAACCGCAAATATGATCTTGTTTTTCCGATGACTTGACATGCTTTCGATTGCCCAGAGAACCGTCAAGTGGCGAGCTTCATCAAGATCTGCGGAGTTGAAGAAGGCTTTTCTGCTATGCATAAGGACAGATCCATGTTCGTTTCTTAAGATCCAAGCAGCTCCACCCATCTTCTTGTGTTTATCCCAGACCACTCCGATGTTGCATTTAAGCCACCCCGAAGGAGGTTGCGACCATCTCTTTTGTTTCACAGGGGCGAGAGAC
>NC_027755.1:448256-479040 GCF_000695525.1 Brassica oleracea var. oleracea
CTCGCAATAGGGCATGTGAAGATTATGTGGTTGACAGATTCACCTTGGTGACCACAAGTTTGGCACATAGGGTCCATCTTGATTCCTCTCTTTATGATCAGATCCCCCGCAGGGATAGCATTGCAAAGGGTTTTCCACATAAAAATTTGTATTTTGGGGGATGTAGCAGTTTTCCATACAGCTGCTTTTAGGATATTAAGCGATGGTTCTGCCACTGCTTCTCGAATCTCCTCCATTCTTGTCAAACGGTTCTTCAACCAGTAACCCGACTTGACAGAATAGCTTCCGTTTCTGTTATGCATCCATACCCAAAAATCACTCTCGTCAGTGATAGGCTTCATCTTCATAATGCTCTCGATATCTTGGTCGAAGAAGAGATCGCTTAAGATACCCGGGTCCCAAGTTTTTATGACAGGATCAATGAGACTGCAAACTTTAAGCTCCAAATCAACCAAAATGTTCTTCATAAGTGGTCTTCTCATTGGTTCTCCTACAATCTATTGATCCATCCAGACATTCACTGACACTCCATCACCAACCTCTTTCCTTAAGCCTTGCAAAAGAAGATCTTTACCAAACTAAATACTTCTCCAAGCATAAGATGGTCGCGATCCCATAGTTGCTTCCAGGAACTCAGAGCTGTTATAGTATCTACTTTTAAAAACCATGGCAAGCAAAGAGTCTGGATACTGTAATAATCTCCACGCTTGTTTGGCGAGAAATGCTTGGTTGAAGTCATGAATGTCTTTGAAGCCGAGTCCTCCTTGCTCTTTGGCTAAGCATAATTTGGTCCAGCTTAACCAATGAATTTTTCTTTTGTGTTCTAGAGAATTCCACCAGAAATCAGCCATTGCCCTCGTAAGATTCTCACAGGCTTGTTTAGTCAGCTTAAAACATGACATGGCATAAACTGGCATTGCCATAGCAACTGCTTTCAATAAAACTTCCTTACCCCCTTGTGATAGCAGTCTAGCAAAGTATCCAGAAAGTCTCTCTCTCAATCTGTCATAGATAAAAGCCAACATTTCTGTTTTGGAGCCACTGAAACATTCACGCAAACCCAGATATCACCCTGTTCCTCCTTCATTTTCAATGCCAGTGATTGCTCTAACCTGATCTTTAATGCCTTCGCTCACCTTTGCACCAAATGTAATCGCAGATTTCTGTAAATTCACAAGCTGACCTGTAGCTTTGCCATACTCCTCTAATAATCTCATCAGCTCTTTCGCCTGATTCTCCTCTGCTTTACAAACAAATAAACTGTCGTCGGCGAAAAGCATGTGATCAACTACTGGACCCTCATTGGAGAATTTGATCCCTTGGATACTTCCTTGCTGTTCAGCCTTTGCTAGTAGATGGATTAAGCCTTCAGTACAAAGCACAAAGAGGAAGGGCGACAGAGGATCTCCTTGTCTAAGACCCCTCTCCGGTTTTATCTTTCCGTTAGGCTGATTGTTGATCAAAGCTGAGAAAGTTACCGACGAAATGCAGAACATAACCCTGTCAACCCACATTTTATCGAAGCCCATTGCAAACAACAAAGCATTCAAGTAAGACCATTCCACTCTGTCGTAAGCTTTCGACATATCCGACTTGATTGCCATGTAAGAATTTGAGAACTTGTCGTTCGTTCTCAAAGCATGGATGATTTCGTGAGCAACCAGAATATTGTCGGTTATTAATCTCTCTTTAACGAACGCAAATTGCGATTGAGACACCAAAATAGGAAGCATGGGTTTGAGTCTGGTTACAATAATGTTGGACACAATTTTATACAACACCGAACATAGACTGATAGGTCTCAGGTCCGACATCAGCACTGGGTCCTCTATCTTGGGTAACAAGCATAAGAGAGTGTAGTTCCAGTCCACCGGGAAGGTACCATTCATGAAGAAACTCTGGACTTCTGCAGTAATCTGAGCTCCGATCACCTCCCAATATCTTTGAAAGAACAGGCCTGTCATGCCATCAGCCCCTGGTGCACTACTTCCTTTTATAGTAAAGACCGCTTCCTTGACTTCCTCTTTAGACACTGGTCTTACTAGATCTTCATTCATCTGTTGGGTAACCCTTGACTCGAAACCTTGAAAGAAATCTGAAAAGGTATCAGGGTTTGTGGATTTGAACAAATTCTGAAAATAGGCAACGGCAACATCTCCTTTTTCTTTCTCCCCAAATTGTTCAGTGCCATTAGAGTCGATCAATTATTTGATCCTCTTTTTTCCCCTATTATACTTGACCGATGAACTTAGTGTTTGCATCCCCTTTAGTAGCCCATTTTTCTTTGCTCTTTTGACTCCAGAACAGCTCCTCTTCTTTATAGGCCTGCACCAATTCTTTCTTCATCCAAATCAGTCTAGGCGTTGATGGAAACATACATGACTGTTCCATCTCCAAGCTCTGCTGTAAGTTCCTGATCTTATCTCTAGCGTTAAGAGATTCCGTCCTTTTCCATTTGCTGATTTTCTTTCTGCAAATCTTCAGCTTGTCATAGACTGAGACTTCAAAGAAAGAATGATTTGTCAGCCATGCTTTTTTAATAGTTTCAGTGACCACCGGTTTGGATATGAAGCGACAATCAAATATGAAACTTCCTCTATACAGGTTTGGCTTTGGGTCAAGAGAGACCAAAACCGGACGATGGTCTGATCCTCTTTTATCCAAAAAAACTTGTTTCGATTTTGGGAAGTAGTTGAACCACGCTTTATTTCCAAAACATCTGTCCAACTTGCTCTGAATGCTATGGATACCCCTGATTCCACCCCAAGTGAAGCTGTTGCCAATGCCAACCAGTTCCGATAGCTCACAAGCCTCTAGCATGTTGTTGAAGTCGGTGAAATTAGACTCACTTAGCCTTGGACCCCCTGATTTTTCTCCATTATTTCTTATGGCATTGAAATCCCCCACTACACACCAAGGTGCTTTACGGTTTACTCCAATCCTTGATAACCTTTCCCACCCCGTAGGTCTTTCTCCTCTAACAGGTTCGCCATATACACATGACACAAAATAGCGTAGATATCCGGATCTAATAGAAAAGTCTAAAAGATGCTTGTCAACAAACTCAAATTCAATATTTACAGAATTCATCCACATGAGTGCTAAACCTCCGCTGTACCCAACCAGATCCACTGTATATATCCTGTCATAGCCTAGCCACTCTTGTAAATCAACGAGAACATCACGCTTGTTTTTAGTTTCCATCAAGAACATAACATCAGGGAAATGATCACGCTTTAATTCCCTTAGACGCGGAATCACCAAATCTTGTTCACGGCCCAAGCCTTGGCAATTCCAACTCAGAAGCGCCATTAGATATTGGACGGTCCCTCATTTGGGACCACCATTGGCTTCTTACACCGCGCATAGTTTTGAGATGTCTCCACATCAGAAGAAACTTTCCTTTTAGCGCAAGTTGTCAATTTGTTCTTACTCTGCAGACCTTCCTCTTACGGACCTTTGATTGTCCCCTTTCCATTGAGCTTTCTCTTGAACGTTCCAGGTCTTCTTCTCTGTTTAGCCTTTCTCTGTTTAGTCCCGGAAGTACCAGATTCAAAGAACCCGATACTATAACCCGTTGAACTATACTGAGAGAAGCTGGCTAAGGCGACATGTTCATGCACCATTTGCTCTGATTGTATCGATTCTAACCTTCCAACCAAGGACATTGCTCTTCCAGCTCGAATCGCTCCACCCATCAGCTTATCTTGTTCAGTCCTTTCTTGAATCTCAGTGTTCTTTTTCTGATCTTTAAAATCAAACACCACGCCCTTACCCTTATCCAGCTTAGTAGTGAAGATAGGGGCTGGCTCCAACCTAAGCACAGCTTTCTGTCCCAAAGGATCATGCTCCAAATCCTTTAGGGAGTTTATGATTCTTTCTTTCCTTGCCATCTGTTCTGGACCATTTGCTGTAAGAAGATATTGACGCATTCCTTCCAGAACTTCTTCAGCAATTTTCAGTCTCCCCGTAGCCGGGTTAACTCCTACTTGGCTTTCCTTTATCACACCGAAAAGAGGGTCTGATTCTTTGATTATCGGAGCCGGAGATAATGCGATTCTCTGAGTAACAGAAGTCTCCACATCTTCAGACTGAGACACCTTTTTTCTATCAAAAGGACAATGGTCTTGATCATGCGTCAGTCGTTGGCAAGTGTAGCATCGCTTTTGAATACGTTCGTAGTCGTAAAGGATGCTTACGACTTCTCCTCCAAGCAAAGTCACTTTCTTTGCTCTTCTGAGAGGTTTTGTGAGATCAAATCTGACCTTCACTCTGACATAATCAGTGGTCTGAGGTTTGTCTGGATCAAAGGCCACTACTATCACCATACCGGCAAAATCTCCTAGAGCAGTGAGGGCTTTGGAAGTGTAGTGATTAACCGGTATGTTCCGCATCCGAACCCATACCTCAATGAACTGTAGATAGTCAGGAGGAGGTTTAGCTACCCATCTTTCGGTCGCCAGAGACCATTGATTGAAAGAATGAACTCCTCTCTCCAAGATGTCCACTAGGTCTTGCTCATACTTGAAAATAAACTGGAACCTATCTTTGGATAAAGCAATTCCTTGAACTCTCTCATAAAGTTGCCATTTTCTCGGCATATCCTTTATGAGGCCAGACATCTTCTGCTCTCTGGGGTTGAGAAGACGACCAACGAGGCTGAGACAATTTCTTGCGGTAGAATAGTACTCCGGAAGATCTGGCATAATGAAGGGTTCATCATCTTCTTCTTCCATCGTCATTTTAGACATCGCTTTGTCTACATTGAAAGACATAATCTTCTGGAATGTAGATATATCTTGATCGACTGTGCTTGAATTTTCTTGATTTTCTTTCAGAGATGCAAACTTAACTGAAGAGATAAGATTTGAGGCAAAAGGTGAAAAAGAAGGCAAAAGTGGTTGGAATTTTACATCTAAAACGTGTTTATTAGCCAAGAGCTCCTCTTATAAACCCTAAACCCTAAACTCTAAACTCTAAACCCTAAACCCTAAACTCTAAACTCTAAACCCTAAACCCTAAACTCTAAACTCTAAACCCTAAACCCTAAACTCTAAACTCTAAACCCTAAACCCTAAACTCTAAACTCTAAACCCTAAACCCTAAACTCTAAACTCTAAACCCTAAACCCTAAACTCTAAACTCTAAACCCTAAACCCTAAACTCTAAACTCTAAACCCTAAACCCTAAACTCTAAACTCTAAACCCTAAACCCTAAACTCTAAACTCTAAACCCTAAACCCTAAACTCTAAACTCTAAACCCTAAACCCTAAACTCTAAACTCTAAACCCTAAACCCTAAACTCTAAACTCTAAACCCTAAACCCTAAACTCTAAACTCTAAACCCTAAACCCTAAACTCTAAACCCTAAACCTTAAACCCTAAACCCTAAATCCTAAACCCCACCCTTTAACTTTAAACCCTAAGTTTGTGACTTTTGATAAAACATTAAATGTTATTTTTGTGACTTTTGACCTTGAATGCTAGTTTGGGAACAAAAACTTGATTTAGTGCTATTTTTGTTTTTTTTTCTTTGTTTAATTATATAGTCCATTCTCCAAAAACAATACATGGGCTTTGGCGTCAAAAGAGAATAAATAGCTTTAGGGGCGGGCGAAACTCTATGCTGACTACTAATAACACTTTTAAGATTGACAACGTTTTGGTAAGTTTCATTAAAAGATCAAAGAGTATAAATAGCATACGAATGTTCTTCATGAGATATCAAAATAGTGAAGCAAGCTAAAGCTATCACTAATGGGCTTATTAATAGGCCCGTTGCTAAAAATTAAAGGCCCATTTATGTTAACGGCCCATATTTAATCACACTCGATCTTACTGGGCATCTACCAAACACATCACGCGTCGTCGTCTCTAACCCTACGAACCCTCTCTTCCTGTAACCGAGAAAAAAACTTGGGAGCTCCTCCAACGAAGTCACTTGCGAGCTTCCTCTTCACTATCCGAGGTTCGTATCCTTCCATCTCCCTTTGTATTTCACGAATTGGGAATACAGCTAAGGTTTTGTTTCTGGTAGATCATGCTCACAGGGTTTATGATTAGGGTTTGCTTGTCCTGCTAGAAAATTACGCATCAAGCTTTACGTATTGTGATTCGTATGAAGATAATATTGAGTTTTGTGTTAAACAGCTCTTCTCTATCTGTGTGGTTTTGGTTTGTATACGATTAGGTGATAATCTTAATGGCATCCATCGATTGAGTGTAGACTAGTCTTATATGTGCTTTCTAATGATTCCATTCTCATGTATTTTGTTGCAGTTATAGTTATGGGAGAAAGCCAGGCCATGGTTGCTGAGGGCTATAACGCTTCTGCTGCTACTGTGGAATCGAATGTTGATTCATCTCAATCGGTCACTAATGTTTCTTTGGTCAATGGGACTAGTGGACCTGAAGGTGGTTCAACTGCGCCAGCTGAGAATGGAACTGCAACAGATAATGTGCCTGTAACAGTTCCAGGAGCAGGACATGTAGACAATGCTGGTAATTCCTTCTTCTATTCAATAGACACATCACTGAGAATTGAATTTGTCATGTTAACTTCAATGATATAATTATTTACTTATTCCATCTCTGTTGTGAAAGGTTCTACTCTTTCACCGGAAGAGGAGCGCTTATGGAGTATTGTAAAGGCTAATTCTTCAGAGTTCAATGCTTGGACTGCCCTGATTGAAGAGACAGAGAGGATATCTCAGGTATCTGTGGATTCTCATAATTAATTTAGTTTTTGTCCTCTATTTACTAAGCTTTGACCTGTGAAAAATTCTATGTGGATTTCATGGTTTAAGTATCTGAATCATGTTTCCATTAACTTATTTGCTAGTATCTGAATCTTATAAGTCGCTTTCATCTTTGTATAATGTTAGGTACTTCATTTTCTTTAAACAAGATTGGTAATGTTTTCTTGTTTCCCTAATTACAGGACAATATAGCAAAGATCCGGAAGGTGTATGATGCTTTCCTAGCTGAATTCCCTCTGTGTTATGGCTATTGGAAAAAATATGCGGATCATGAGGCTCGGGTGGGGGCAATGGACAAAGTCGTGGAGGTTTATGAAAGAGCAGTGCAGGGGGTGACGTATTCTGTGGACATATGGCTACATTATTGCGTTTTTGCCATCAATACATATGGAGATCCAGACACGATCAGAAGGTAAAGAGTGCTTATACTTGTATTTGTATGTGTATTAATAGTTTGATTGGTTTTTCAGTTACCTAGAAAAAATGATTTTTTTGCCATCTAACCCTTTTCTTAGATTGCTACAGAAAGTTCTCTCATTTGTGGCGGAAAGATCTGATGGAATTTGTTTAGAAATATTTATTTTTCATACAACTCACTTGTTTTTTCTGGTGAACCTGCTCCATTTTTGTGGTGGTTTATACTTCTTTTGCTTGAAAATTTTGAAGTTAAAAAATACTTGTTTTTATTGTTACCCTCCCATCGAAGTGTATCCATATGCAAAATGCTGCTGGGAAGATCTCAACCAGTTTTGGGCTTTAGGTAGCCTCTGACTACTCGATTTTGGCCACGGTATGCTTTTACCAGGAAGGTAAATGCAGTGTTTGGCAGTATTCTGCATTCAAAGAGTGAATCCTTTTTTTCTCCATAGAACTTCGCGTCTTTATTGATTGGACGTGTCTGTGTATCTATCAGCGTATATGACAATTCTTTTTTCTCTTTTGCTTCTGCAGCCTTTTTGAACGAGCTGTGGTTTACGTTGGAACTGATTTTCTGTCCTCTCCATTGTGGGACAAATACATCGAGTATGAGCACATGCAGCAGGACTGGAGCCGCCTTGCCATGATCTACACCAGAATATTGGAGAATCCTATTCAAAACCTTGATAGATACTTCAGCAAGTAAGTTCAAGTGAATTCATCAATCATTTCCCTCTGCACTCTGAATTGGATATTTCACGTGGATTACAATTGTTATGTTGAAAATAATTTATATGTTGATTTAGCTTAATCGAAGTGAGCCATATGGCAAATGAGCTATTGTCATGCATATGATCGACTGATTTTAAGTGCCAGGTTTCTTAGTTTATGCTCAGAATTTTAGTGTCTTTCTGTTGTTGATAAATGCTATTCTTGCTACAGCTTTAAGGAGCTAGCTGAAACACGTCCTCTGTCCGAACTTAGGAGTGCTGAGGAATCTGCAACAGTTACTGTTGCTAGTGATGCTTCTGAAACTGCACCATCTGAGTCTGATGGAAAGGCAGATGAAGGAAAATCTCAAGCTGATGGTACCTCTGAACCATCTAAGTTGGAAACTGCTGGTTCAACTGATCCTGAGGAACTGAAGAAATACATTGGCATCAGAGAAGCCTTGTATATCAAAGCCAAAGAGTTTGAATCTAAAATCATTGGTTTTGAAATGGCTATAAGAAGGCCTTATTTCCATGTGCGGCCTCTCAATGTAGCAGAGCTGGAGAATTGGCATAGTTATCTGGACTTCATAGAGAGCGATGGAGACTTCAATAAGGTACTTGGGTGCTTAACTCTCTTTTATGTGAAGATACAAGTGCTTTTGTAGATTAAGTCGTACCTCTGTAATATTATTGACCTACAGTTAAGTAGTATCTGGTGCATCATATGCTTTATTGGGTTTCCATTGGATCAAAGCATGGGCCTATATTTGGTAACTTTAAGGCTTAAGTAGAAAGTATTTCACACTCTATTTGTCAATAGTTTTTATGGTACGTGAGTTATGCTGTTTTTGAAAGTTCCAACGTTATTAATGAAGGGGTCTTCATAACAATCTGTCTGTCACTCTTTGTTCTACTTGTGGAGTGTTTGTTCTTTTTATGTTTACATATTTTTTTGGTTTTTAGCAGTGATCATCATGTATGCTTTACATTAGATTCTTTTCCAACAGGTGGTCAAGCTGTATGAAAGATGTCTAGTAGCGTGCGCAAACTACCCTGAATACTGGATTCGTTATGTATTAAGCATGGGATCAAGTGGAAGTATGGACCTTGCAGACAACGCCCTTACTCGAGCAACTCAAGTCTTTGTCAAGGTATGAAACATGATCTTATCTCATTACTTTTGATTGGCTTTGTAGAAAAATTAATATATTGGCATTCTTGGTTATTTATTTGCTTTCTTTTCTGTGGCAGAGACAACCAGAAATCCACCTTTTTGCTGCTCGCTTGAAAGAGCAGAATGGGGATATAGCTGGTGCTAGAGCTGCATTCCAATTACTGCACTCTGAAATTTCTCCCGGGCTTCTTGAAGCAGTAATTAAACATGCCAACATGGAACAACGACTAGTAAGTTTTCATGAACAAGTAGTAACTGAAGAGCTAGCTTAGCCTATTATCACCACTCTAATTTTCCTTTACTCGTCTCCTAATCTTATTTGTAGGGAAATGTGGATGATGCTTTCTCTGTGTATGAGCAAGTGATTGCTGTTGAAAAAGGCAAAGAGAACTCCATATTACTGCCGCTGCTGTATGCGCAGTATTCAAGGTTTTCCTACTTGGTATGTCTACTAACTGTATAAAACCGAACTCCTTTTGTTAAGCTTTGTTGAAAGAGTATTAATAGGTTTGGCTTCTTTCTTTTTTTTTTCCGATAATACTTTCAGGTTTTACGTGACGCTGAGAAGGCTAGGAAGATTATAGTTGAAGCACTTGATCACGTGCAGCCGTCAAAGCATTTCATGGAAGCACTGATCTTTTTCGAGACCATTCTGCCACCACCAAGGAAGATTGAATACCTCGACCCACTCGTTGAGAATTTGATAAAGCCAAATGTAGTCACCCAGAACACTGCAAGTTCCACAGAGAGGGAAGAGCTTTCTTTGATATATATAGAGGTAACGGAGCAAGAAGAGACCTATCTGTTCTTCTAAACTTAAAGTCTTCTCAGTATCTAAATTATTGTTTTTAATATCAAATGTGTGTATGGCTTTTGCAGTTCCTGGGTCTTTTCGGAGATGTTGAGTCCATTAAAAAGGCGGAAGATCGACATTGTAAGCTCTTTTTACCTCACCGGAGCAGGTCAGAATTGAAAAAGCGTAGCGCGGATGAGTTTCTCTCTTCAGATAGGACGAAACTGGCCAAAACTTACAATGAAACTGCGCCTGCTCAGCCAGTGTCTAATGCATATCCAAATGCACCGGCTCAATGGTCGGGTGGTTATGCTGCACAGCCTCAAGCTTGGCCACAACCACAAGCGGCTCCTGCACAACCACAGCAGTGGAACCCTGCTTATGGCCAGCAGCAGGTAATTGAAACCGAATTCGTTTACTTCATAGCTTAGCTTTTACTCTTATTAACGTTTTCATCATTCACGTTAGGCTGCGTATGGTGCATATGGTGGCTATCCCGCTGGCTATACTGCTCCACAAGCACCAACACCCGTGCCACAAGCCGCTGCTTATGGGGCATATCCTCCTCAGGTAACCGATTATGTTTAAAGAGTGATTAGGCTAAAAGTTGTTTAACTAAGAATTGTTTAACTTGATCAACTAATGAAATGATTGTTTATTTGTGAAAACTTCAGGCATACCCAGCTGCAGCTACAGCACCAGTGGCTGCCCCGGTCCAGCAACCCGCTGCTCCTCCTCCTCAAGCTTACTACAACACTTACTACTGAGTCTGTTGGTGTTGCTTGTCCTTAGCCATTTTCTCTTTAGCTACTCAAGTTTAGTGTATGACTCTTGTCTTGATGTTTTTACATGTCTCTTTTCTCGATCAGTGACATTAGTTTTACTTTCAAGTTGCTTGGATTTCCGCCGGTTATGATACAGATTGTAAGAGACAAGTTTGAATTGATGGGCCGGTTAGTGCGGTTTAATAGACAGTCAGAATTTGCTTTATATTTCCCCATATTGATTAACATGTCTCCCTCTGGAAGTAATGTCCCGCGAACTAGCCTTTATGGGTAAATTACACACTTCAAATTGTAAAGTGTTGTGTGTATAAACGTCTTGTTGAAAATCAAACATTTTCTAGATAAAAGAGAAAAAACAATGTAAAGATAAATCATACAAAAGGAAGAAACGTCGTTACAGACCTAGTTACAAAGCTACAAAAACAAACACAACATTTTTTTTTCTTTTTCACATTTTTACTGCAGTCTTTCAAATAACTGATTTAAAGAAACATGCTTCGAACTTTTTTTTTTTTATAGTAAAGGTCGCAAACTGAGAAGGCCATCATCCGAACTAGAGACCTTCCGCAGTACAAGAAAGATGACATCAAGCTTGTGAAAAGCTTCTCAGATTCTCTAACCGCACACCGAGAAGAACTATAAAGCAGAGCCAGCAACCCAAGAAACAGAAGAAGGTGAATACGCCCACTATGCAAGATCCGTCTGTGTGTACAGTTGAGATAGCCCTCTGCCTAGCATTCTAATGCATAAGTCTGCACCTGTTGTTCATATTTTTTGAAGGATGAGAATCGAAATAATCATATGTTAATTCAACAATATTAACAAGATCAACCTTCTCAATAATTCTACCTCGGCCAGGTTCTCCTCAGGTGAGCTGTTTGGTGCAGTGAGGTTGGACGCAGCAGCTGTGTTGTACCGGAAGATCCTAAGCTTCCCCTCCTGTGAAAGTATTTAATAAAGTCTTTTAAGTAGATGTATAATTGAGGAAAAAGAGATGCACAAAATTGGATCACTAACCTTTGTTCCATAAACAAGACCTCCTCCAGGAGAAGGATGAAAGCAAGCAACATTAACTTCATCCTCTGAGCTTGGAAGTATTCTCACCAGTTCCATATCTGCAACTCTGTAAATCTAAAGCAAGAGAAAAAAGAGAGCAAATTTGTAAATGATTATTTCAAAGTTTATATAGTATAACATAGGATCTTCATAACTACTTGAGCATAAGGGTTACCTCCAACACTGTGAAAAAGTGTGATGTTGTTTCTCCATCACTCACAATGCTCTTCAAAAGAGAACCATGACGCCGACCATATGCAAGCAATATGTGCTCGGAGTTTGGAGAGAACTGCACGGAAAATTCTAATTGTATAAGTACTTCATCACAATAATACTAATCAGTGAGCAACTTTAGCCTATTGAATAGTGGTGAGAGTCACATGGACCCTACACAAATATAAAAGTACTTTGCGCATTTCAGTGGCTCGCTCTAGATACAGAGAAACTGGTTGGGTGTGTTTCTTTCGTTAATTCAGGGAAAATCACACTTGAACCATACTTTAACTCAATCAGGATGCTGATTAATGAAAATTTCTCACTTCCTCACAGTGGATGTATTTTATTTTATGGATCAAATCAATGCTATGCAAGCAAACAAACAAAGAATAGATAAAGAAAATGCCATAGTTACAGAACCATCATAGGCATCACAATGAAGAGAACAAAGACCAATTACTACTCAACACCAAGTTCCCTTCCAGAAGGAGCACAGAGAAAATTGCAACGGAGACTTATCTCTAGACAAATATACCAAATCTAACCTGGATAGAGGTCAAGCAATGAGCAGCCCTAATTGCCCGTGACACAAGCACTGAACCAAATCTGAAAGGCATACATAAAGACACTCCATCGTTAGTTTCCTGCTATATTATTCCCTTTCAAAAATTGAGAAAATGTAATAACACTTACGTTTCCTTTTCGAGAGAATACACACGAAGTTCATACATGACTTGATGTGCTGTTACAGGATGCCGAGTAGGGGAAGTTGCAAGGCCTGAATCTTGTTGGACCAGAGTCTGCAAACCAGGATCTGCCTCAGCATGAGGAATAACACATGCAACACAAGCTGCTAAATATCTCCCACATGGCGAAAAATGGGCTCCCATTTCACTGCAAAGATAAACACACATAATGTAACAAAAGTGAAATCATCAAAGAGTAGCACACACAACTATATTAAGGAGAAAATGTACCTGCAAAGAACAGCGTGATGTATTGTTAATCGGCACTTGTCGGACCTTAGTATTGCACATGGGTCTTTGATGTCATGTGCCCACACTCTAAGTTTGACAGTACAAGGCAACTCTGCAGCAGCAATCGAAGAAGCCAGTTCGGAGGGGAGTCTGTTTACCACAGGCTGAGCATCAGCTCCAGCTTCCTGTTGAGCGTTACGAGAGGCAAGACCTCCTGCTAAACCAGATCCAGATCCTGCGAAGCGGGTTCGGTCTCTTGCAGAAACCCCATATAAGTTAACACCACCAGGAATTTCTAACGAGGCCACTGCAGCCTCTAGACTGGCTGTGGATGTATGAGACGCTGAAGAAGAGCCTGTATGAGAAGGAGCTGTGCCACTACTACCAGTGGGAAGAACACCAGCCTGGCTTTGAGCCATCAACCACCCTTGTAGAAATGGTACCTCCCACGAAACTCTGTCTCTTGAGTGAAATAATTGCTGAAACTGTCCAAACTCGAGCAAATCTGATTGACTTGACACTTGCCTGGGAATTCCCCCATTTCCTCCACCAACAGGTTGAGCTTCATCTATATCCATAGCATCAACGGCAGTGGTCGAAGTTCTAGCTCTAGCTTGGGAGGTTTCTGGGACAAGATCACCGGAAATAGCCAAGGGAAGAGGAGGAGGAGGAGTAGAAATTGTTCTGCTGCCTCCGTGTTCTACTGAACTTGGATTACTCTGAAACCTTGATTGTGCACTCCTTGGACCAGTAGCAGCAGTAGAATATTGGATTCTTGGATCATCAGGAGAGTATGACGGCAAAAGCAAGTACGGTAATGGCACAAGTGGCAGTTCCGCTGCCATACTGGTATGACTGCCACCACTCCGAGTGTTGGTGAAGAAAATAGCAGGAGGTGGATATCGCAAATGGCCTGGAGATGTTGCTCTAGTCATTGCGGAATCTGATGAATCAATGTCAGTCACCTGCCATTTGTAGTTAAAAGAATTAAGCCCACAAAGTGGCAGAAGAACAATGACACAATTCTCAATATGTAAAGCTCACCTCTGCAGTCAAGAGAAGAGGAACCCCGTGTGGATGGAAGTGTACAGCTCTCAGGGAACGCCTCGTCTTCAAGACAATCGCTGGTGTTGCGTCCTCCCCTGTCTTATCGTAATGCCATATGTGCAACTTCAAAGGGAAAAAAAAAGAATTAATCAAACTTTAAAGGACCTTCACAACAGTTATTTTACTCTGAAAGGATTGAAAGGCAATAGAATACCTTATGACCAGATGCAACAGCAAGTATATCACCTTCAGCGTGGAAAGCTATGGAAGCAATAGGTCGATCTGTTTATTAGGGAAAAGAAGAAGAGGACGATAATTGATTATATGCACACAAAAAAAAAAGCAGAAGAGGAAAAAGAAAAAAAAAAAAAAAATGCTATAATGCTTAGCACTTACAGAAATCATGAGATCTAATACACTCGGAAGTTATTGCATTCCACAAGCGCACCTCATGATCTAAACTTCCACTAGCAACTATTTCTGAGTGGCGTGGGTGGAATCTGACCTGCAGGGAAGAACTCAATTACATTAGATACTAAAGCAGTAGTCTAAAGAAAGTTAAATCATTGCAAAAAGATAGCAAAGTTGACACCTATCATCCAACCTCCATAACCAATGAGGCAGTGACAAGACAATAGAGCCACCAAATTCATTTCAATTAGGTAATATATATAGTTATGGTCAAGTAAAGCAACTACCTAGTAACCATGACAAGTCATAAAATTAATGACAATAAGAAAGAATTCTATAACTCACCACCCAGGGTGTCCTCCGATGGCCGCTCAGAACTTTTAAGCATTTTCCAGTCTCACAATCAATAATCTTTACAGTGTGGTCCCCACTACAAGATATAGTAAAAAATCTCATTAGCAAATCTGGAAAAAAATTCATAGTAGAACAAATAATACTTACTGAGTAGAAGCAAGAGTTCTTCCATCAGAACTAAAAGCTGCTGCGATAGTTGACCTTGGAGGAGGCACAAGAGGACAGTAGTCAGCAGATAAATGCTGCAATGACTCTGCCTCAACCCTACATACCAAAAAAAATGTAATCCACATAAACAAATCTTTTTTGCTAAAAAGGAAGCTTGAATAGACTTGGAAGCAAAGGTACCATGAAATAAGATTATGTCTCTGCTCGTTCACAGTTTCGCCACTGGTTCCACAGGGTGAATCAGCAGTATCACATCGCCTAACGCCCCATCGTTTCCGAGGCACAGACTTTGTTTTAGGTGAAATCTCTCTCTGAACCAGCAACCTGAAGACGCTCCTAGACCTGAACACAATCATATACTCAAACCAGATCAGGAGCTAAAAGAATAATTCGCCTACTTCAAGATTCATTCCCAAAATGCTGAAACTAATCATGATTCATCTATAGTGCCAAATCTGATAATACATGAGATCTGTTACTTTATAACATCCTAAAACAGGATTAAAAAATCTGAATATTCCTAGATAAGCCTTGTGAGTAGCTGATCTAATCTCTGGATCTCTAAGCCGTCTCAAGTATCCATAATTCAGATGGGTTCTACTTCAATTCCATAATAATAAAGAAAGCTCTGACCTTTGGCGAGCCACTGGTTTTGGTGAAGGAACCAGCGGAGGTTGATCGTGTGACCAGATGGATTCCATCATCTCGAAATTCATATGAATTCTCTATGTGACATCGAATCCATTAGATGCGAAATCTGAGATCTTTGTGGAAAGCGACGCCCAAGTCCTCCGATCTAAATTTTCCGAATTTTCCTCGCCGGCGGCTCGTGCCCTGTGCCGATGGGGGTTTGATTATCGATGAAGAAAAAAAACCTAAAAAGGAAAGACAGGATGCCTTGTCTGAGGAAGGTCTGGTAATAAACGATTTTTTTCATTATCTAGACACATTTTCTGTTTTTTTAAAATAGTACCCCCTATATTTTCTAATGTTTTGAAATGAATACCTTAGTACTGCTAACTGGTATAGACGCAAATATTATTCTCTGGATACGTACAAAGTAACAAAACTATATATATTATTTGAACAATTGAACTAAACGATAAAAATTAGACAAATACAAAAAAATTTAAAATGGTTACACATCGTGTGTGGATTTCTTAATTTTTTTTTAAAAAAATAGAATTTGTAAGTAAAACCAAACCTATCTAGTGTTACACACAAACCTATCCACGACACTGAACACAAAGTTGTCGTGAACGATTGAACATACTATATACATCTAAAAGTTCATAATGGTTAAATTTTGTGGATGTAATGGGATACTAAAAATTATTATAGTGTTGGGTGGTAATAAATATATCTTAGAGGGGGCATTATGAAAAATATTGTTACTTTCAAAATAAATTATAAATATAATTATAGATGCTAGAAATGAAAAAAAAAAAAAAATCTCTGTTCTTGCTCCAGCTGCGCCGCTTCCTCACACTCTCTGCGTCGCTCAGGTTTGTTTCGATCTCCACACGCTTCTTCTTAGGAGAAATGAAGTCAAGAGATTCCTTCCGCTCTCCCGTTCTGTTGTAGGAACTTCACATAGATCAGTGGGAATCTAATTGTAAAGTTGTAGATTGGGAATCCAATTGGTTTTGATATTTAGGTAACGGAACTTAGGTTATGGAATCTATGGTTAACTCATAACTGATTCATATAATTCTTCTGATTGGTTCCCGTTTTAAGCAGGAGCCGTCACAATGTCACGGAACAAGGGTTTGGCGGTGCAGGATCTTAGTAAATTGGATGTGACTGTGCTTCATCCTCTGTCTCCTGAGGTCATTTCTCGCCAGGCTACTATCAACATTGGTAACTTCTGTTGATGTCAAAGAAGCTAACCACTGTGCAATATCAGAAGCTAAATGCTATTAATATTCTTCTGTCTCAGGAACCATTGGGCATGTCGCTCACGGAAAGTCCACTGTTGTCAAAGCTATATCTGGTGTGCAGGTAATTTTTACTATGCCTTTTTTTTTTTTCTTTTGTAACAGTTCATTGACCACGAGTGATTTGAATCTGTGCTATATTTTGTTACTAGAGCAGTTGATTGATTAGGCAGCATGGAGAACTCACATGTAGCATTTGTATTATTTTCTGTACTTGTGCAGACTGTCCGTTTTAAGAATGAACTGGAGCGTAATATCACCATTAAGCTTGGATATGCAAATGCCAAGATTTACAAATGCGAGGATGACAAATGCCCTAGACCTATGTGCTACAAGTGAGTTAGTTCTTGCAAACTTTTGTTTTTAAGCTTGTAAATTCTAATATAAAGTTGTGTTGTGGCGGAGAGTCTTAACAGTGTATCTCTTATTATAGGGCATATGGAAGTGGAAAGGAAGACAACCCACTTTGTGATGTCCCTGGATTTGAAAACTCCAAGATGAAACTATTGAGGCATGTTTCATTCGTGGATTGCCCGGTATGATGAGCTTTATGGCTCTCTTCACTCTTCTTAACATGCTGTTTTAAAGATTATGGTATTGTCATTATCCTTTTTCGACGATCTGTTTGTTTTATTGCATCTTATGAATGTTTTTGGGTGGAGGATTTAAAGAGCGAGGGTTGAAGTGGAAGTATTAGATTTTTCCTCCATTGGCTTTATTCTTGTTTGATGATCTTCTTGTTCTATTCTTCAGGGACACGATATTCTCATGGCGACTATGCTCAACGGAGCAGCCATCATGGACGGTGCACTGCTTCTTATCGCTGCAAATGAAAGCTGTCCGCAACCACAAACATCCGAGCATCTCGCTGCAGTTGAGATTATGCAGCTCAAGCATATCATAATCCTTCAGAACAAGATCGATCTTATCCAAGAGAACGTTGCCATTAATCAGCACGAGGCCATTCAGAAATTTATAATGGTTCGATTTTCTTTATCTCTTGTTGCATTCTCATTTCATCAAGTTGGTTAAGCTAAGAAATATCACATCCTGTTTGCAGAACACTGTCGCAGATGGGGCCCCAATACTCCCTGTATCAGCCCAACTGAAATACAACATCGATGTTGTATGCGAGTACATTGTCAAGAAGATCCCAATCCCTAAGAGGAATTTCATCTCACCACCAAATATGATTGTGATCCGGTCTTTTGATGTCAACAAGCCCGGGTTTGAGGTTGATGAGATCAAAGGTGGAGTTGCAGGTGGAAGTATCCTACGGGTATCTATCCCTCTCTCTTAATCCTCAACTTGCTTGTGTCAGTATATACCATTGTGTCTCTAACTACATTTTATTTTTATTTTTGTAGGGTGTTTTGAAAGTGAACCAGTTAATTGAGATCCGACCTGGAATAGTTGTGAAAGACGAGCGTGGCAACCCGAAATGCACACCAATATACTCACGCATTATTTCACTGTACGCGGAACAGAACGAGCTTCAGTACGCAGTGCCTGGAGGTCTAATTGGAGTAGGAACAACAATGGACCCAACTCTAACTCGTGCTGATCGTTTGGTCGGTCAAGTCCTTGGTGAAATAGGCTCCCTTCCTGATGTTTTTGTTGAACTCGAGGTATAAAGAAAAAACTCTAAATGTAATACTTCATAGTCTTAAAGCCTTCTCTTAAAAAAAAAAGAAACTCTTGGTAGGTGAACTTCTTTCTTCTACGGAGACTGTTGGGAGTGAGAATAAAGGGATCGGAGAAACAAGGGAAAGTGACGAAGCTAACAAAGGGAGAGATTCTGATGCTCAACATTGGTTCCATGTCGACGGGAGCCAAAGTTGTTGGAGTCAAGAACGATCTGGCTAAGCTGCAGCTCACTGCTCCCGTTTGCACCAGCAAAGGAGAGAAAGTGGCTTTGAGCAGGCGTGTGGAGAAGCATTGGCGTTTGATTGGTTGGGGTCAGATTCAAGCTGGAACCACCATTGAAGTGCCTCCTTCACCTTTCTGAGATTGAACATTTTTATTAAACCCTCAAAAAGATAATACAAACTCTTTCTTGTTCATGTGGGGAAGAGTGCCTATTAGTTTAATCTGTTTCTGTGTGTGTGTTTTTTTCTTTCTTTCTTAGATGGTTATTAAATTTTTGTTATCATGTTTTTACTGGGAATTTTAATTAACCAAAAAATGTAGAACATGGTTCAATCTGTGGACCAACGGTCGCTTCTAGACCGGATTGGTTTGTTCGGTTAAATCAGATGAATTATTATTTTATTGTTTTAAAGCCTTCTCCACTCTATAAACCCTATTAGAAAAGCAGATTCAAGAAGAAAAAAATCACCAGATTTTCTCTTCGATTCGTCTTCTTTGGCGGTTCTCGAATAGTGATATGGCGGAGAGAGGAGTGGAATCAGGGTCTAACGGTGGAGAAGCTGAGAAGTCTCTAAAGGAGAAAGGGAACGAGTTCTTCAAAGCTGGGAACTACCTGAAAGCCGCAGCTCTCTACACTCAGGCCATCAAGCTCGATCCTTCTAACGCTACTCTTTACAGGCACGTGTTCCCATATTGCTTTTACTTTGTCCTTTTAGGTTTCAATCAAGATGATAAACATTTGCGAATCTAATTGTTGGACTCTGATGGGCTTTCTTCAGTTTGAAGATCTGATTTTGTTCTCTTGTGACATGTTAGAGAGTTTTTTTTTTCCTTGAATGGCTAAAGTTGGGAGCTTTCTTAAGGTTCTGTGAAATGTTACAGCTCAGATCAGAATATTAAAGTGAGCAGATTCTAGTGTGTTGTTAAACTTTTCTTTACCCGATGGTGCAGTAACCGAGCTGCTGCGTTCTTGAGTCTTGTTAAGCTTAGCAAAGCCTTGGCTGATGCTGAGACTACCATCAAACTCAACCCTCAATGGGAGAAGGTAATATATTCAGAGATTGTTGTTTTTTTTTTTTTTTGGTTTCTGTTTCTTCCAAAATGACATGTAATATCATTTTCAGGGGTACTTCAGGAAAGGATCTGTGCTTGAAGCCATGGAAAAATATGATCATGTAAACCTTTTTCTCTTGTTTCTTTTCCTTTTGATTACAAAGCTGTAATCATGATAGTTAAAATCGCTTTTGATGATTGTGACAGGCCTTGGCTGCGTTTGAAATGGCTCTACAGTACAACCCACAGAGCGCAGAAGTTTCAAGGAAGATCAAGAGGCTCGGTCAGCTGCAGAAGGAGAAACAGAGAGCTCAAGAACTCGAGAGTTTGAGATCTAACGTCAACATGGCCAAGCATCTTGACAGCTTTAAATCTGAATTGGTTAGTTTCTCTTTACTCCAAGTGATGTCCAAAGAATCGTTGAAAACCTTTCTCCCTGCTTCTGAATTGTCTCCCAAACACTTGCAGTCTGCAAACTATGGGGCTGAAGAGTGTTGGAAAGAGATGTTCTCTTTTCTTGTTGAGACTATGGAAACAGCTGTCAAGTCGTGGCACGAGGCATCTAAAGTGGATACCAGAGTCTATTTCCTTCTTGACAAAGAGAAAACAGAAACCGATAAGTTCGCACCAGCAGTCAACATCGATAAGGTATGAAAGAAGAACATGAGAGAAAGAAACAAACATAACGACCTCTTCTTGTCTTGTCTGCTAACACTAAATGTTCCTTGACAGGCTTTTGAGTCACCACACACTCACAGTAACTGCTTTACATATCTGAGGCAATACGCAGAAGAGTCCTTTTCCAAAGCTGCTTGCTTAGTGACATCAAAGAGTAGCATATCCTACCCTCAGGTGAATCAAATTCTGTTCTCTTTTTGCTTGCTAAAAGTCTATTTTTTTTTTTCTGGTTTTATATTATGGTCTTATGATTACAAATCTTGTGTCTCCCAGGTTTGGAAAGGTCAAGGCTCAAGGAAGTGGAAGCTCGGACAAAACGATGGAATATTTGTTCAGTTCGAGTCTCCATCGATTCGAAATGTTTGGTTCATTCCTAGCTCGAAAGAAAAGGGGCAAACGTTATGCAGGTTCTTTCTCTCTCTCTCTCACACTTATCCTCTTCTTGGTTTTGCAATGAGCTTTGTGAATTCTATTAAGTACCATGACTTCACTTTTTTTTTTTTTTTTGATCGAAATACCATGACTTCACTTCACACAAGCTTTTGTAACTTAACTCCAGAGGTTAAATAGTTATGAACTGATTTGGGGGTTTGATTTCAGGGATCCTCAAGCTCTAGATATCGGTGCACATGAGATTCTCCCTCGCATCTTCAAGGAAGTATCGAAGAGCTCGTAGTGCATTGTTTTATTGCAGTTTGATTCTCTACTCTCTATCCAGTTTTTGATCAATTCTATTAAGTACCATGACTTCTCTTTTTTTTTTTTTTTTTGATCGAAATACCATGACTTCACTTCACACAAGCTTTTGTAACTTAACTCCAGAGGTTAAATAGTTATGAACTGATTTGGGGGTTTGATTTCAGGGATCCTCAAGCTCTAGATATCGGTGCACATGAGATTCTCCCTCGCATCTTCAAGGAAGTATCGAAGAGCTCGTAGTGCATTGTTTTATTGCAGTTTGATTCTCTACTCTCTATCCAGTTTTTGATCAATACTGAAGAAAAAAGGAGTTTCTTGTGTGTTTGTGCTACTCAGACAACCCACCCTCCTGTGTTGTTTCTTGTTTAAGAGCTTTTTGTTTTATGTCTTGAAGTGTCCAATGTTAACGTCCAATATTTCATCATTGACATCAACACAACCGTATGGTTTGTTAAGTTTTAGCTAGAAATGCTTGATTCTTTGTGAAACCTACCCTGAACAATATTTTTTCACTACAATTATTAGTCCATGTGAACTGTTTGAAAGACTAATAAGCCTATTTAAGCCCAATAAATTAAATTAGTTAGCCCAGATTAGTTTGTTTGAGAGATAAGAGCCCAATAAAGTAAATAGCTGGGTCTGAGATTTGTGAAAATAGAGGATTCGGCCACACTCCGACGACAACCGACGGTTCAAAGAGGGTAGGTTTTTTTGGGGGGTCAAGGAGACAGGGTAGCTATCAATTTGACTCCATTTCATTTGAATTATCCCAAACCCATTAGCTAATCCTCTCTTCCTTTTCTTCCTGGTAGACTAGTAAAACAATAATTATATTTTTTTGGTGACAACCGAATAAATTTAGTCATATGTTTTAAGAACAAAACATCAACATTTTGTGATTTTTCTCGTTATTAAATCATCTATATGGAAAAATACTTGTATCCCCATACAGATTATTGAATCAAATATTATTTTTGTATATGGAAGGCATGTAGCTTTCGGAATCAGGCAAACACATTTCTTTTCTTCTTCTTGAACTGATGGAAATATATCAACATCAAACAGAAATTAAATTGTATCATATAATCATTAAATAATTTATTTGGAAATAACAACAGTTCAAAGAGTAAAAAATAAAGAAGATTTATTATAAATAAATATTTTGAATGTTGAAAAATCCATCCACAATTATATAAATACTTTCGGATATTCAAAGTGGTGATAACCTGGTAATGAAGGAGATTAGAAAACAAAAATAAACAAATAACGCATCAAAGCATTTCGTTTTCAATTTGAATCTCCAATTTCTCTGAGACTTAGATCCAGAGCATAATCTTTGCGTTGTTCATCTCTTTAATCTGTAATGCTACTGATCCTTCTCGGAACCGACTCAAAGTACGCGATCGATTGACTCGGCGAGACATAGGAGGTGCGGCTTCGACGCCGCGAAGTACCGGTGGTGACGATGTTTCGGTGGAGGAGTACCTCATTCCGACTTTCGTCGGGGAGAAATCGCTTCCCTTGGCGTCTGATGTCTGGAACAAGCTGCTCGAGCTTCCCTTGAGCTCTCGGTGGCACAGTGATCGTGTTCACCAAGCCTGTGAGCTCTTCGGTTAGTCACTCTCATGCAAAATTAGGTTGAATTCTAGTATAGAGTGTGATTGGTTAGGTAGGATTATAATCGAATTCACTATGTGCAAAAATAATTAGGAGGATAATCTTTAAGTTTCGAATTGTCTTTGTTTTGTAGTTTGCAGCACAGAGCAATGGAAACACTAGGCACCTGGCGAAACTATTGATTCATCTGTCGTGGTGTTTGCAAGAGCTTCTCCAAGCTTCTTCTTCTCATGATGCTCACTCTTCTCTCTATAAGAAAGCTGTTAACGCAACCTATATATCATCCCTCTTTTTGAAGCATTTGATTGAGAATGGAAAAATTGAGGAGTTGCATCTCTCTCTCTCGACGAATCTGAGCCTGTTCCTCATGGCTTTGTAATGGGTAATGGTTCTCTTAATTAGCTCTTTAAAATTCTTCTTTAGAGCATTGAGGTAACCCTTTAACTGGATTCAGATGGCTTATTGAGAATGTATTAATGGTAATGGCAGATCAAGATATCCAGAATTTTGTCATGCATAGTGTGCTGACCTTCATTGGATCAACCGAAGTGAGGTATGCCATGCTTATTATATATATTTTTTTATCCTTATTAAATGTCCCATTATCCTGATTTTGATTTTCATCATTTATTTGGCAAGTCCCAACTCGTATGTTCTACATCAGGAACTTCTCAACTTCATGGTTGTTGCAATGTCGACTCAGCTTCTCTCCGGACCAAGAGATGCCAACCCTTTTCTTGATGCAGCAATGGCTCAGGTAACATCTTTATTATTATTATTGTTTTCTTCATTGGTATAGCTTTTGGCCCTTACCAATTTCCGTTCATTCTTTTGCTTACATCACTTTATAGGAAAAGTCTATAGTTTGTATGGCTGTCAGAAGATTGCTACTTAATTATATTTCACGACACCATACTCCTCCAAATGCAAAAACCTATTTGTATTCTGATGGAGATTCACCAGGCATCTTGGAAAGAGTTGGTTCTGCAGCTGGTAGGTCTTCGTGTTACTTCATATCATTATGTTTGTGTTATTCTCGTCCACGTTGACCCTTTTCTACTGCCTTTCCGTTTCATTATGTTTTCCTGCTTAGATTTTTGAATCATTATATGTATTGATGAACACTTTTCTATTGCACATGCAGCGACATTTGTGCTCTTGCCTTTGAACTATCTTGTAAATAACACCGGTGACGGATCTAAATATCCACTAGCAGAGTGCAGCCTTCATGTTTTGCTTATCCTCATTAACTACCAGAATTCGATCTTGAGTGATGAGTCCATGACGGATAAAAGTGATGACAGTGCTACTTCAGAATCAGTCTCCAAAGTGCATGTATTTTCCTCTGGCAACACTTTTAGTCCATGGGGGTTTGTTCTTCATCTTTATGACTAGGGTGAGTCATATATGTATATCTAAACTGTTATCCTGATTGCAGTTGACCGCTCAGATGTAGAGGGAAATGCCTACCCTGGTCCACATGTTCGGATACCATTTGCTTCGTTATTTGATACTCTTTGCATGTAAGTTGTATTTTCTTGAGCTTTTTCTCTACTGTATCTGTTGTTTTCATAGAGATTTGTCTTGTATGAGAAGTCTTTATTCAATAAGTTCTTTCCTACTGAATAATAACGCAATATGGCAATGTAGGTGTTTGGCTGATGAGGGCGCTGTCTTGCTCCTCTACTCATTGTTGCAAGGGAACTCCTACTTCAAGGAGTATGTTTTGGTGCGAACTGATATGGATACTATGGTATGATTCATAAACTCCACTGTGTGTCTGTTTCATTTATTTTGTTCCAAGTAGATATCCATTCTTCGATATTGTTCAGACTGGACTGTTTCATCTGTTGAGATAAAGTCCCTTATTGTTTCCTATTAGTGAGCTATGGTATAAAAATATGTATTTTTATGGACAGTTGATGCCCATTCTGGAAACGCTGTATAACGCTTCGAGGAGAACATCATCTAATCAAATATACATGATGCTAATTGTACTTCTCATGCTTAGTCAGGATTCATCATTCAACTCAAGCATTCACAAGATGGTATGTGCTGTTTTTTATTGTAGGATTAAAATGATATTTCTCAACTTCATATCTTATCTGATTACGCTTCAATAGATATTACCTAGCGTTCCATGGTACAAGGAGCATCTCCTTCATCAGACGTCTCTTGGTTCCTTAATGGTCATTATTCTCATCAGAACAGTGCAGCACAACCTTTCTAAATTGCGGGTATAGCTTTACATTCATATGTTAGCAACGAAAATTGTGTTTTAATTTTTACTTTGTTTGGCCCTTGGATAGATTCAAGTGTTATAAGAGTGTAATCATGTTAATAGCCATGTATCGAATTGGATCTGCAACTTATTGGGAGATGTATCATAAAATGAGCACCTGAGATATAAATTACTTTCCGTTTAGGCTGGGTGGGTTTGTGCCTTTTTTATGTATAGAAGGCCATTTGTTTGGAAAATTAGGATTGTGGTGCATGTTGTGACAAAATTTTGTTTCCTGGGCGTTTACAGGATGTGTATCTGCAGACTACATGCCTTGCAACCTTGGCTAACATGGCACCTCGTGCCCATCATCTTAGTGCATATGCCTCTGCGAGGCTTGTCAGCCTCTTCTACATGCTTTCTCGAAAGTATGCAACTAATTCCTCATCCTTATGACTTTTCATATTTTATATATTCGTCTTGTACAGAACGATGCTCATCATGGATCCTTTAGAACTGACCATGATTTTTTAATTAACAGGTATAACAAGTTATCGGACTTGACAGGTGATAAGCTGCAAAGTATCAAAATAAGCTTGTCAGGAGAGGATGATAGCGTTTCAGAAGATCTGGTAAGGCATAGTTAGTTCAAGCACACAATGTGTTGCAGTGAATCATTGTTATCCTTGTGGTTTGTATTTGTAAAATTGTATTTTGCCAACTTGCAGGCAGCAGAGTTGCAAATCTTTACTGATTTCTTGAGACTCTTCCTTGATATATTAAATGCAATTTTGACGTACGCGTTACCGAGGAATCCCGAGGTTATCACATTGTTATTTTTACTTAGCAGCATGAATCATATATTCCTTTCCTGTTTTCCATGCTCTGAATCAGTCTCTGTTTCTGGTTTATTCAGATTGTCTATGCAATCATGCATCGGCAAGAAGTGTTCCAACCTTTCAAGAATCATCCGCGATTTCATGAACTAGTCGAAAATATTTACATTGTAGGCTCCATCACAGTTCCATAGGCTTTCAATTCTTAAAACTTTAGATAGAACAGAATCCATCTGTTTCTCACTTGTTTAACCAAATTATCATTTTATCTATGTAGGTCTTAGACTTCTTCAACAGCCGCATGGACTCTCAAAGATCTGATCGAGAATGGTCAGTGCAGAAAGTTCTTCAGTTCATCATCGACAATTGTCGGTCTTGGCGTGGCGAAGGCATGAAGGTAAACAAACTCTGTAACACTTTACAATATGTCACTGATATAGTTTTCTTTTCACTACAATTCTTAAAGCTCATTGTTCACTATTATCAATGCAGATGTTTACTCAACTACACTTCTCGTATGAACAAGAGAGTCACCCAGAAGAGTTCTTCATTCCATACGTCTGGCAACTAGCTTTATCCCGATGGTAACACGCTTTCACTCTTTCATCACGATGTATAAACGAAGAACACCCCACCTCATTCCTCTTTAACCTTTCTCATTGTTCGCAGCGGATTCAGTTTTAATCCGGATGCCATCAACTTATTCCCAGTGCCACACCAAGTTGAAGTAAGTACCATCGCAACAAATTGTGTTAGTTCAATATATGAAACTTATTAGCCAATCTAAGTTTTGACATGACCTCTGCTTCGGTGCGTTTTGCTTGCAGGAACAGATAGAAGACGGAAAAGGAGAAGAAGGGGAAGGGGCAGGGAACCAGAAGAAAGTAAAAGAATTGATCGAGCAGAGAATCATCTTCGATCTATAGTATATTATATAGGAGAATGTGTGTGGGGGCGTATATATATATATATATATATATATATATTTTTTTTTTTTTTAACACAAAATTTTTTCATTAACTTTAACTTGCTTGCCTACAAATGATAGAGGGAATTATCATCCTCTTTGATTAAAAAGATAAACTACAACAACATGAAATGGATAGGTCTTCATGACATGGTCCGATGGTAACAGTGAACTCAAGACAATGCTTGAATGCGGCAATGTAGTCTTCATGACATGGTCCGACAGCAGAGAACTAGTCACCTTAAATTGTGACGTTAACACCCAACCGACACCTCGGAATATCGTCGAAACGAAATCGACTGCATCTTTAGCCCCGAACGGACTGCTATACAAAATAGCAAGACGGTTATAGATATGGATGGATACTTTCATTTAACGTTTGATAGGGAAACACTCCTTAAAAAGAAGATAGTGGATAAAATGGTAGAATGTGTTTAAAAATGTTAAAACAACATTAAAGATAATGTGCTTCAGTATATAGAGTATTTAAAAACTCAATATTTTTATAGATTTTGAGAAAAATTCAAAAATATGACAATATTGTTTTAATGCATAGTTGCATCCTACAGTAACATATGATGAAAGTCAAAAATGTTTGAAACCTTTGTTGTTTCCGTTTCTCTAGAGAATAGCGATTTTATAGTGTTAGTCCACCAATTTATGGAGTATTATGAAGTTTTCTTAAATTAATTGATAAAAAATTAAAACGATGCACATGTACCATGAAAGAGAGTTTAATACACATTAATACAAATGTAGAATGTGTTTAGAAATTTTAAAACAACACTAAAGATCATAGGCTTCAGTATATAGAACATTTACCCAAAAACTCAATATTTTCGTAGAGGTTGTTAACACATAGATTATAAAATCACTATTCTCTAGAGCATTTACCGAAAAACTCAATATTTTCGTAGGGACACATAGATTTTGAGAAAAATTGAAAAATATGACAATACTGTTTTAATGCATAGTTGCATCCTACAGTAACATATGATGAAAGTCAAAGAGATTTGAAACCTTTGTTGTCTCCGTTTTTCTAGAGAATATCGATTTTACAGTGTTTAATCTTCCAATTTAGGGAGTATTATGAAGTATCACTAAATTAATTGATAAAAAATAAAAACGATGCACATGTACCATGAAAGAGAGTTTAATATTCATTAATACAAATGTAGAATGTGTTTAGAAATTTTAAAACAACACTAAAGATCATAGGCTTCAGTATATAGAATATTTACTGAAAAACTCAATATTTTCGTAGGGGGTTAACACATAGATTTTGAGAAAATTTCAAAATTATGACAATGCGGTTTTAATGCGTAGTTTCATCGTACACTAACATATGATGAAGGTCAAAGAGGTTTGGAACCTTTGTTGTCTTCGTTTCTCTAGAGAATAGCGATTTTATAGTGGTTAGTCCACCAATTTAGGGAGTATTATGAAGTTTTACTAAATTAATTGATAAAATAATTAAAACGATGCACATGTACCATGAAAGAGAGTTTAATATACATTAATACAAATGTAGAATGATTTTAGAATTTTAAAAACAATACTAAAGATCATATGCCTCAGTATATAGAGCATTTACCGAAAAACTAAATATTTTCGTAGGGGTTAACACATAGATTTTGAGAAAATTTCAAAAATATGACAATACTTTTTTAATGCATAGTTGCATACTACACTAATATATGTTGAATTTCAAAGATGTATGGAACATTTTTTGTCAACACTAAAGATCATATGCCTCAGTATATAGAGCATTTACCGAAAAACTGAATATTTTCGTAGGGGTTAACACATAGATTTTGAGAAAATTTCAAAAATATGACAATACTGTTTTAATGCATAGTTTCATACTACACTAATATATGTTGAATTTCAAAGAGGTTTGGAACCTTTTTTGTCTTCATTTCTCTAGAGAATAGGGATTTTATAGTGGTTAGTCCACCAATTTAGGGAGTATTATGAAGTTTTACTAAATTAATTGATAAAAAAATTAAAACGATGCACATGTACCATGAAAGAGAGTTCAATATATATTAATACAAATGTAGAATGTGTTTAAAAATTTTAAAATAACACTAAATATCATAGGCTTCAGTATATTTAGCATTTACCGAAAAACTCAATATTTTCGTAGGGGTTACACGTAGATTTCGAGAAAAAATTAAAAATATGAAAATACTGTTTTAATGCATAGTTTCATCCTACACTAACATATGATGAATGTCAAAGAGGTTTGACAACTTTGTTGTCTCCGTTTCTCTAGAGAATAGCGATTTTATAGTGGTTAGTCCAACAATTTAGAAAGTATTATGAAGCTATACTAAATTAATTGATAAAAATTAAAACGATGCCCACGTACCATGAATGAGAGTTTAATATACATTAATACAAATTTAAAATGTGTTTAGAAATTTTAAAACAACACTAAAGATCATAGGTTTCAGTATATATAGCATTTACCGAAAAACTCAATATTTTCGTAGGGTATAACACATAGATTTCGAGATAATTTCAAAAATATGACAATACTGTTTTAATGCATAGTTGCATCCTACACTAACATATGATGAATGTCAAACAGGTTTAAAACCTTTGTTGTCTATGTTTCTCTAGAGAATAACGATTTTACGGTAGTTAGTCCACCAATTTAGAGACTTTTATGAAGCTATACTAAATTAATTGATAAAAATTAAAACGATGTCCATGTACCATGAGTGAGAGTTTAATATACATTAATACAAATGTAGAATGTGTTTAGAAATTTTAAAATAACACTAAAGATCATAGGCTTCAGTATATAGAGCATTTACCGAAAAACTCAATATTTTCGTAGGGGCTAACACATAGATTTTGAGAAAATTTCAAAAATATGACAATACTGTTTTAATACACTAACATATGATGAAATGCAAAGAGGTTTGGAACCTTTGTTGTCTCCGTTTCTCTATAGAATAGCGATTTTATAGTGGTTAGTCCACCAATTTAGAGAGTTTTATGAAGCTATACTAAATTAATTGTTAAAAAAATTAAAATGATGCACATGTACCATGAAAGAGAGTTTAATATACATTAATAAAAATGTAGAATGGATTTAGAAATTTTAAAACAACACTAAAGATCATAGACTTCAGTATTTAGAGCATTTACCGAAAAACTCAATATTTTTGTTGGGGGTAACGCAAAGATTTTGAGAAAATTTCAAAAATATGACAATACTGTTTTAATGCATAGTTTCATCCGACACTAACATATGATGAAGGTCAAAAAGGTTTGGAACCTTTGTTGTCTCCGTTTCTCTAGAGAATAGCGATTTTATAGTGGTTAGTCCACCAATTTAGAGAGTATTATGAAGTTTTACTAAATTAATTGATAAAAAAATTAAAATGATGCATATGTACCTTGTAAGAGAGTTTAATCTTATATATTAAAACATAAGTCATGACTTCTTTCGTATCTGATATTTTACTTTGGACCATCTTATAGGAAATCATCACATTTAATTATCCTATCATTTAAAATGTAATCTTTTATTTGGACTATTCTTTAGAAATTTCATTCAATGTATTTACATTAATAGATACCAAAACACACATATTCTAATTTCAATCACGAACCCCAAGGTAAATATGAACCTTAGCCCAAATACGTATGATTCTTTCTTTGATTATTTGTAATTTGATTTTGGCAAACCCTAATTTCAATTTCTGGGTTGTTTACATAAACAGAAGAAAATGATATCTCAGTTCTCAGAAAAATAAACACAAGAAGTCATCAAGTAATCAACAACAAAAAGGTACACTCTCATATTTTCAAGTATGTTTCTTTTTCCCCGATCAAAACCTGTTATCTCATATACATCAGATATCCACAGCTCTTACATAGAGAATTAGCAAGATTTGTATCAGGTTTGCTTAAGATGAGAACAAATCCTAGAGAGATGCAGCCACAAGAGTAGTCAAAAACGATATGGATGTATTCTCCAAAGCCTCTTACTTTTTGATTAAACGGCTTGAAATAGCTGA
>NC_027755.1:482353-486564 GCF_000695525.1 Brassica oleracea var. oleracea
GGGGATCGCTGGTAGAAGCACGATTAGTGAAAATAGGAGAGGTAGTTTTTTGGGGCAGAGCAGTGAAACCCTCGAAACTGATTGAAACAGTGGCATTGGGGGTAGTGTTTTGGATCTGAGGCTTAGAAGTAAAGGAGTTCAAAATCTGATTCCTAAGGACATCAGTAGTTGAGGGAGCACTTCTGGTATAGCAAGCTCTTGATGCGGTCCCCTTAGGAGGAGAAATTTGCATCGGAGAGCGGGCCTTCCGAGAAGCGGCAACAGCAAGAGTGGGGAACTCAGCTAGGGGGAGGGAATTGGGGTCAGGGGGTCGGGGGGGACGAGGGGAGGTGGAGGAGGGGAGCCACCAGAAGTGGCCGGCGATGGAATCAGGACGGTGGCGCGGTCAGCGGAGAACCAGATGTTGGTTTCCAAAACTTGACTTTACTGAACTAATTCTATTTTCTTAAAGAAAATATTACATCTTCTGTTTTAAGTCTTGCCTTAAACCAAGAGACAGAGTCTCTGTAATGACTTGCTTTTTATCTATCAGAACAACGTGTATTTGTCTTCAATCATAGGTCCAGCAGCAACCATGAGGTTGCACAACATAAATAAACATTCTAAAACGTAAAAAACAGAAGCAAATGTTTACAAATACATGTTTGGTTGCTAATGACTTTTATAGCAGATGGTGAGTTGTTTTATTTGTGTCACATTTATTTTATTTTATTTTTGTATGAAAGTTGCGTTACCTTTAACTCATTCTTTATTTATAGTACGAAGAACAAAGAAACAAATAAATACATAACTATAAAAGTTTAACTTAAAGAAATTAATACCTAAGTTAAATTGAATAGAATTTATCGTAAATATCTCATAATATAAGGTTTTTAGTAAGTGTTCATGTTTTATTAAAACAAATATCACTAATGATTTGAAACAATAAATTAAATTACTGCATTCAAACTACAAAATTGTTGCATATGAAAATATTTAATTAAACTATTAAACGATCATTAATATGGTAAATGTTAAAACTATATACCACTAATCATGTAAATCAAATATTTATAAATAGAAAAATAAAAATAACTACCCGCACGGTTGTGCGGATCAAGATCTAATATACATTAATACAAATTTAGAATGTGTTTAGAAATTTTAAAACAACACTAAAGATCATAGGCTTCAGTATTTAGAGCAATTACCGAAAAACTCAATATTTTCGTAGGGTTTAACACATAGATTTCAAGATAATTTCAAAAATATGACACTACTGTTTTAATGCATAATTGCATCCTACACTAACATATGATGAATGTCAAACAGGTTTAAAACCTTTGTTGTCTCCGTTTCTCTAGAGAATAATGATTTTACAGTGGTTAGTCCACCAATCTAGGGAGTTTTATGAAGCTATACTAAATTAATTGATAAAAATTAAAACGATGCCCACGTACCATGAATGAGAGTTTAATATACATTAATACAAATGTAGAATGTGTTTAGAAATTTTAAAACAACACTAAAGATCATATGCTTCAGTATATAGAGCATTTACCGAAAAACTCAATATTTTCGTAGGGTTTAACACATAGATTTCGAGATAATTTCAAAAATATGACAAAACTGTTTTAATACATAGTTGCATCCTAGACTAACATCAGAACTGATCTAATCCAGACCCTGAAGGACCCAACTCAAAACGCACACATAAATTTCTAATATTCAATCGGGGCCTAATTTCAAAAAAAAAACGATACCCAAAAGTAACAATTCGTACCTAAATGGATAGTCAATGTTCATGCCTAAACGATTTTATAAACTAATAAAAATGACTATTTATTTGTGTTTGGATAAATTAAATGAAATAGAAAGATTTTTTTGTTTAGTGAAATAATTATATGGAGTGAAAAATTAAGTGACTATAAATTAATATATTTTTATTATTTTGATTTAAGTTACTATTTTATTCACAAAAACATGTCTTTGAATTATGTTTTTGGCTAATTTTCCACCGATTGAAACTAAAATATATATATATATATATATATATAAAAGTTTTAGTAAAAAAATTAAACCGAACGTTTAACCATATGCAAAACCCAATTATTTTACATTTTTGATTTTATAATTAACACAAAGTTAATGTCGAGTAACTAATAAATAAAAATTTGCACTATTATTATTATGGTTATATAATTAATGATGTGATGTATTGTTAAGGTATATAATTAATGAAATTGTTAAATTGTGTGAAATATAGAAGGCCTTTTTGCAAAATTGACCTAAAACTCAAAGTTAAACACAAAACTAACCTCTTTTTTTTTTTGGAAATTAGTTTTGCCCTATTCACCCCACAAGTTCATATAATTCACGAAAATATCATCAAAATTTATTTATTTTTTCCGAAAATGACATTTTTACTCTCTCACCCTCATCATCTTCAAGTAATTACAAGATTGTCATTGTCATCAATACCCCAACCACCATGAACAACTGATTTGAAGCTCGTAATGCTCCCAAAATCGATTTACCCTTCTGTTTTCTTCATTCTTATGAACTAAACACAACATCTCTCTCACTTTCTCTCCACATTCAGCTAAAAAAAAAAACAAGATTTTGATTCTACATTTTTTATGGTTCATAGAGTCATAAAAGCTAACGATTCAGTGTGGGTCACTTTTCTTTGAGATTTTGTATGCTTCGAGAAGCCTTATGTGTGCTAAGAAAGTTATCTCACCAATTTAAAGTATGAAATCGAGTTTTTTTCCAGATCTGTTCATCCAGACGGCTTCCCAGGAAAGTCGTCTGGCTGTAGACGACTTACCTAGAAGTCGTCTGGTCAATGCAGAGGTTATTTTTGCAATTGACTTTGAAATCTGTTTTCTGAGACGACTGAAATATAAGTCGTCTGCTTTTGTTTGGTTACAAAAAAATCTCCAAAGAACCTAGACGACTTACATGTAAGTCGTCATAGGTTAGTTTTGCATTTGACTGGATTTTGTCGGAATTTTGACTTTCCTGGACTACTTATTTTTAGTCGTCTGGTAGAAAATTGAAATATCAATATTTTATTAACCCGGCGACTTACATGTAAGTCGTCGTAGGTTAGTTTTGCCATTGAAAAAAAAACTTCAAAAAAGCTAGACGACTTACATTTCAGTCGTCTGGTGAAAAATTGAAATATCAATATTTTATTAACCCGGCGACTTACATGTAAGTCGCCGGGTTAATAAAATATTGATATTTCAATTTTTCACCAGACGACTGAAATGTAAGTCGTCTAGCTTTTTTGAAGTTTTTTTTTCAATGGCAAAACTAACCTACGACGACTTACATGTAAGTCGCCGGGTTAATAAAATATTGATATTTCAATTTTTCACCAGACGACTGAAATGTAAGTCGTCCAGGAAAGTCAAACTTCTGAAATAATCCAGTCAAATGCAAAACTAGCATATGTCGACTGAAATGTAAGTCGTCTAGCTTTTTTGAAGTTTTTTTTTTAACCAAACAAAAGTAGACGACTTATTTTTCAGTCGTCTCAGATAACAGTTTTCAAAGTCAATTGGAAAAATAACCTCTGCGTTGACCAGATGACTTATATTTTAGTCGTCTGGAAGACTTAAATTAAAGTCGTCCACGTCGATCTTTAATAAACTTTCGTTTTCTTTGTTCTATGTTTACTAATGTGTTTTATTTTAACTTTTTCAGATGATGCGTCAATTACATGCAGTGTATGGAGAATGGTTGCTGAAAGATGGATGTTGGAATTTTGTGGTTGATCATTTCAAAGGTGCGAGAATGTTATTTTTGAGTGAAAGTTCGACACATGCTGATCTTGTTGCAATGGCTCAAGAATATTATAACATGGACATGAACACAGAGTCCGTGGAGTTAACCTACTCATTACAACATATGGCTCCAGACCTTCCTCCTATTCATGTTACAAGTGATAGACAAGTTCAGAAGTGCTCGAGATAACAAAAACGCATGAAGTACGTCTGGCTGTAGACGACTTACATGAAATTTTTCTGGTCAATGCAGAGACTTACATGGAAGTAGTCTCGAATTGTTATATGTTTTGACTAGTTACTTTTGTTTGTTTCCATCTCTTAAGTATTATTGTTATAGACACTAATGATAATTATTGTTATGAGTTGGAAGAAGGGTTAAAATGCTTCTTAAAATGTTGTATCAATATGAAGCTACCAACATTCTTGTTTATTAAG
>NC_027755.1:487794-489234 GCF_000695525.1 Brassica oleracea var. oleracea
AATGTGTAAATTTTTCTTTATATAGGGAGACAAAAAATCCAATTAGGTTAAAATATTTTTGATTCAGACGACTTCCTAGACGACTTACTTGTAAGTCGCCCAGAAGACTTTAATATTTTTAGCGGAAAATTAAAATATTTTTAGTGGGAAACTAAAATAGAAGACTTCCCACACGACTTACAAGTAAGTTGTCTAGTTTAAATTATTTAAGCGGGAAATAATTTTAAAAAAAAATTTAGGCGGGAATATTTGGACGACTTACATGTAAGTCGTCCAGCTAAAATTATTCACCAGACGTCTAGACCCTAAACATACCCTCTAAACTTAATTAACTAACTAAACACTTCATAAAATCAAATTAAACTTCAAAAGTGTTCATTATACACAAAAATAAACACTTACAGGTAAAAATTTAATTTTTTTAAAAAACATTCAAGCTTTCCAAAATCTAACCCTAAGAATACATACAATACTACAACATATGTTGCCAAACCCTAGACCAAAGAATACTATGATTCACTACCTACACTCATCTATGTTGAAAACAATTCAGTTTTGTTATATTTTATTTATATCACTTAAAACTATTTATTATTAAAAAATTGTTATAAATCATGGAGTAGATTGCCATTAATCAAGACAAGAGGAGAAAGCCCACCGACCACATCAAGGCCCAACCGCGGCCACATAGAGAAGGAGAGGCGGCCACAAGTTTCTAGTCGGCCAAGGCTTCACAGTTTTCTTTTTCTATGTTTTAGTAGTTTTCCTATTTCCTGTTAGATTAGGATTTGTACTCTTTCCTTTTATCTCTATTTTGTAATCCTTATATAAAAGAACTCCCTTGATCATTAATAATAACACAGAAATATTCAGTCTCTAAACTCTCTAATTACAACACGTTATCAGCACGATAGACTCCAAAACCCTGAGACAAAACATAACCTAAAATCCGTCACAAATAAACCCTAAACCAGGCGCAACTTAAAATTGACCCATCTCTCAAACCCTGAGGAACCAGACAACGATCCACATATCAAATTGAAGCTCTTGACGAGACGAATCCATCAGCACAAACCGTTTGTCGATCCGATCTCAGACGCGCCCTCACTCTTAGAAACAATACGCGGCGCCGTCTTGGTCTTTTGGAACCCTAATCCCGAAGAACCCTACTAAATTGTTCTTATTTGCGTTCCTGCTCGTCAGCATCCGATCAGCTCCAGCCCTAAGGTGTTCCTGATCCTAGACAACCTCAGTTCCCAGTTCGCATCACAGCCAGCTTGAGTTCCCAATCAACCAGCTCGAGACCCGATAAGAAGAAGACAGCTCGCGTCCGCGTCGCAGCTCGCGTTCGAGGTTCATCCGTTCACCTTGGAGGTCCGGTTTCTACAACCTGCAAAACAAAGGTAATCCTAAATTCTGAGAACATGAATCGAACCTGGT
>NC_027755.1:490214-490401 GCF_000695525.1 Brassica oleracea var. oleracea
CATATACTGATCTGATCTCGTGCCTGCTTCTGGCCGAGGCAAACAATGAGCTCCTGATGAAGAACAGTGAAGCTAGACCTGTTGGAACAACACCATTACCGGTAGCTAATGAGGTTGAAAAGAAAGAACCCAATGAGTGCAATTACGTCCAAAACAATAAGCGATCACACGGCAATGGCCGTGGGGG
>NC_027755.1:490647-491731 GCF_000695525.1 Brassica oleracea var. oleracea
GCTCACATGGTTCACGATTCCGGATATGATTCCGACATTGCTAAAGATGACCAGATGGACTTTGAGACTTCTAAATTTCGATACGACTTGTCTTATTCCTTTATGATTTGCTTTGATGTTTCACGATTTTATATATATATAATAAGAATTGATTTTGAATTCATTATCTTGCCTGATCTTACTTGAACATATAAATGATTTTAAAGAGTTGCCTAAAGGGCATAAAACCAAGTAAGAAATCATGAATGGGTATAGTAAGCATAGTAAAGAAACTATGGCTAAGGCATTGCCTTAAAAGGCATTATACACACCCAAAAGAACATGTGACCCATTGAAGTTATAATGTATGGTTTCCAAGTAGAAACAATGGGTAAGGAATGAAACAAGTTCCTTTAGATTTTAATAAGAAAAACGCCTAAGACCTTGAAAGAAAGTGGTCGAGACTATACCTATGATCTCTACTGATCAAAACTATGCTACAGATCAGTATGATAAAGAGGCAAGAGATGTGGTAACCATATTGAGATAACACCACGAAATTTTACACTATATGGCATGATAGGATTAGCCATCCTAAAGTCTAAACTTGATGCAGAGATTGGAAAGCCACAGAGTTATCCCGTAAAAGATCTCACGTTGTGAAACATGTACACAAAGGGAAACTCATTAGGCTTAATTGTCCCAAGCACCACAACCTTATAGTATGGTCATGAGGGGGAGAGAGGATAAACCCATGATCAATACTACAAGTTCGTGTACCACTATGATCTAAGACCATGTTATATGATTCGCATATGGATCACTGGATAAGATGAAAGAACAGCTTCGTTCCTAAGCTGATTCATGGACTGAAACATAAAGTAGCTGCATATAGTATGTAAAAAAAATTGATCACGCATGATCATTGATCTTGGAGTTGTATAAAAGACAATCCAATACAGTCCATATATTTGAAATTCCTTGTGATTCTACTAAACCTAAAAGAAGTTAGTAGGCATAGAATAAATCTATGTGGGTGTCCGACCAAAAGCGTCCGGCCCCGGCCCTTCAAACTAAAGATGTCCGACTCTGTCCATCTAAGGGC
>NC_027755.1:491821-492081 GCF_000695525.1 Brassica oleracea var. oleracea
AAGGATCAACCGGATACAAATGTATTGTAGTCCATAAGCTTGTGAAAGCCGAGATTCATGACCTAATAATATATACTTAGCGTGTGATATGATCAACAGCAACTAAGGTCATGAGACGCCATCATTAAGATAGGAATGCAAAATGAGTACGGTATTACCTAAGGTAAAGAAATCGATGACCACATCCATGAGAGTGTTCGGCCGCAGAGCCATAATAAGAGATTATAAAACTCACAGCAATGATCATTGATCTTGAACAC
>NC_027755.1:492088-502498 GCF_000695525.1 Brassica oleracea var. oleracea
TAGTGGACATGTATAGACGAGGTATATGACCCAGACATGGATCTGCCAGATCGAGACATAGGTTCATGATAACCATGTCTAGTACATTGTCCATAAATACTTATTTTGTCCGATCAAAGTAAAGAGTTAACAGTAGACGATCACGTCTAGACTATGGACACATGCAAACACGATTTGCAAAGGCCCAATGGTGATCCCCAAGAACAATATGGTTCACATTGTTTAGCACACATGCTTTACCGGGACACTTAATGTCAAAAAAGACATGAGAAACGACCTAAGAAGTCGAAGTGGTCTAAATACGGTTCAGTAATGAAACTGGCCGATTACTCCCATCCTATACATACAGGTTATATCACGCACCAAGATGCGTAGAATGTAGAACCTACACTGAGGTTCACATCAGGGGGAGTAGTGCGTGTTGTACTCTTTTTCCTTCATCATGGTTTTGTCCCACTGGGTTTTCCTGATAAGGTATTAATGAGGCAACATGAAGCGTACTACAGATCATGTATGGTTATGACATCCAAGGGGGAGTGTTATAAATCATGGAGTGGATTGTCATTAACCAAGACAAGAGGAGAAAGCCCACCGACCACATCAAGGCCCAACCGCGGCCACATGGAGAAGGAGAGGCGGCCACAAGTTTCTAGTCGGCCAAGGCTTCACAGTTTTCATTTTCTATGTTTTAGTAGTTTTCCTATTTCCTGTTGGATTAGGATTTGTACTCTTTCCTTTTATCTCTATCTTGTAATCCTTATATAAAAGAACCCCTTGATCATTAATAATAACACAGAAATATTCAGTCTCTAAACTCTCTAATTACAACAAAAGTTTAATTTTTGGCTTATCAAATTATTTTTTAAAAAATTTATAAATTATTTTTAAGATCAGCTACACCAGAAGACTTTCTTGGAAGTCGTCTAGAAGACTTCTAGCATCTCAGACGACTCAGACGACTTACTGGGGCTATATTCGTAAAAATGGCTTTTGTTTTTTTGTTTGGTCACAAGGGACTGGTTGTATTTTCACAAGGTTTTTAGGTTAGTTTTGCATTTGATTCAAGTTTGGGTATATGTTTGTATTTAAAATCAAGTTGCGAGTCATATTTGGCAAATTTCCCAATATAGAAAGACAATTAATGTAATTATAGTAATGAAATTACTAAAATGACAATATACTTCTTTTTTTATACAGCTATCCATGTTTTCAAACAGTACCAAAAGATACTTCAGTTTTTTTTTACAACAAAAAATATTTCAATTTTAATAATATAGATTACTAAAAGTACATTATATTTCTTTTTTTTAGTGCTATCTTTGTTTCCAAACAACATTATGCTTCTTTTATATATTGTTATCTTTTTATATTGTTATATATTCCCAAATATACATCGGTTTTAATAATATAGATGACGTTTCAGTCCGAACGTTAATGCCCTTTTAACACATATGAAGCTTTTATCTATCGAGATTCCGACGAGGATGACGATATCCTCGGAACCTGAACTGGAAATTCATGAATCTCATCGATCCATGGATTAGTCTTCTTCTCCTTGGACGGATCAATACTTCTTAAAGCTCTCCAAACCGCACTATTACACTTAAAACCTGACCCAAAACCAATCTGCCAAGTCTTATCCCCTCTTTTAATCCTTCCTTTAGCTTCACTATAAGAAAGCTCATACCAAACCGAGCTACTCGAAGTGTTCCCAAACCGGTTCAAAGTCATCCTCGATGGCTCCATCTGCCACTCGGAAAGATCCAAATTCTTCTGAATCTCATCGAGCACTGCCCTGCCTCCTGCGTGGATGCAAAAATGCTCGAAAGCTAGCTTGATATCATAAACATAAGGTTTGATTCTATTGACTTTAAACACTTTTCGAGCCGCGAGTCTCGCAAAAGTTAGAAGTTGTTCGGACACTGGTAGGAGTAGCGGTCCAAGCGTGGCAATGTTCGTTTTGAGAGCTTCTCCGGCGATTTTCATTAGGTCTTTTGAGAGCGAGACACCGATTTTGTTGTTGTTGTTCTTGTCTTCGCAATGGTAAGCGCTGTTGAAGGCGTTGTCGTCAGCTCCTTTGTGGGTACGGACAGTGTGGAGTAGTTGATACTTTGAGAGGCGGCGGTCGGAGGAGCGGTTGGAGAAGAGAACGGCGGCGCCGCCCATTCGGAAAATGCAGTTTGAGAGAAGCATTGATCGGTCGTTGCCTGTGTACCAGTTTAGGGTTATGTTCTCTGTACTCACTACTAGTGCATATGAATTTGCTTGGACCTGCATGCATGAAAAGTTCTTTTAGGACTAGCGTACTTATGTAATATATATAACTTCTTTTTTTTAAATACGTTATATATATTTCCATATCAATATTTCTGGATTCTCGATCTGGTTAGTATATAATATATATACTTTCATATCAGATTATTTCCTAATTTTTCTAGTTTTCAATTTATTTAACTTTTTACTGAAAATTTATTTATTTATTTAAGAACGTAACACGTTTTTGACATACTTGTGGTCCTTTCACACTTTTGCTATTTTCATTGTTACAGATAAAAAAAAAAGTTCTACGATCGAGGGTAAGTAAGTATAATGAAACTCGTACGTTAAACACATGCATGCATGTTTATATTTTACGTGAAATATATGCCTCCTTATATGTGAGATTTTACATGTGTTTATATTTTTTGAAACATAATTATACTCCTAAGTATAAATATATATTTTTCTGTAAAAAGAAATTTTAAATTTTTTAATGAATTTTTATTAGTTAAGATGATAAATTGTAAAATTTCTAGATAAATGATTAGATTTACTGAATTATTATTAGTTTTTAGTTATTAAAACTAGAGAAATTTCCTAGGATAATCTTTTTAGTTTATTTTCATAGTATTCAATGGGGAAAATAACCAAAAATGTTTTATTAAAGGGTAAATTTACATTTATACCATAAAATTAATTAATTTAGACTTATGGTTTAGAGTTAAGGGGTGAGGTTCTGAGGATGAATTTCAAATTTTAAAAAATAAATATTAAAATTTTCAAAATAAAAATAAGCATTTTAATCATTTTTAAAGGTTTTTTTGGTAACAAAAACTTATAAATGGTTATTTGAGGGAATTGATCTATTAAGTATTAACTATTGTTAGTTATATAAATTGATGTATTTAAAATTAAATTTAAATTGTTTTTAATGTATATGAAAAACTAAAAATTCTACTACCTCTGTTCTGAAATGTAAAATGTTTTGGGTAATGCACACTTATTAAGAAAATTACTTTTTACCTAGAAAGTATCACTAAAATTATAAACTAAAAGCTACTCGACCAATTACAAAATAAAACTATTAAATTTGATTGATTACACAGTTTTTGATAAACTTAAAGTTACCTAGATAGATGAGAACATCTTATATATTGGAACATAAAAATTATTCTAAACATCTTACATTTCAGAAGTATAAATTTAAAATAGAGGAAAAAAATAATGACCTGAAGAAGCTGTTTAACTAGATCGATGGAGATAAGACCAGCACTACAACCCATACCACCGAGATTATAGGTCAAAATGTTTTCTCTAAGCTTATATTTATTCACAATCATAGCCGATAGAGAAGGTGTTGGATTAAACAGGCTACAATTCACCACAAGTATCCCAATTTCCTTTGGCTTCACTCCGGTTTTCTCAAGCACTGCGTCTATAGCTCCAAACATAACCGTCTCAGCTTCTTTTCTAGCTTCAGACATAGAAGGATTTGGCGGGACACGTAAGAGAGCCTCCGGGACATAAGTCTTTTGCCCTAAACCGGAACGTTCGAGGATGTTTTGTTGGAAAGCGAGGTTGTCTTTTGAGAAGATACCTACACGTTGAGACCGATCCATGAATGTTTCTCGTGAGCATATAAGAGAAGGGTCGGGTTTGTAGCAAGCGAAATCGAGGAGGAAAATTTTACGAGGACGGGTTGTGAAGTAGGTGGTTAGAAAGATAAGCGCAGCGGCAAAGAGAGTGGATGAGAGGAGGTGGTTGTATAAGAGAGTTTGATTGGAGAGGTTGAGTAAGGAGGTTGCTGCGAGGAGGATGTAGACGGCGTTAGATACTAGGTAATGGTAGCCGAGTTTAACGTATTTGAAGCATACCGAAAAGAGTAAGTTTGAGAGTTTTTGGTTTGCTACATCAGATGAATTATTGTTCGTTTGCTGAGACCACCGTCATCGCAGTTTCTTAGATGAGTTTTTAAAGAAAATAAGGCAATTAATTAAATGGAAACAAAATTAAAAGCTTATAATCGATCCTTAGTTAATAGTTTTTGTTACCGATCATAGAAGAGTTTCTTATAACACGTGTCAGCTTCTAGGGTTTTTTTTTTCTTTCTTTCTTTTCTTTTCTTCCTCTCCTCTTCTCTCATCTTCTCTCGTGTTCTCCGTCGAGGAGAAACGTCGACGGCGTTGGAGCTCCGTCTTGGAGGAAGAGCGGCGCCCCCTCGTTTCTTCACGCTTCGCCTCAGGTTCGTGTTGATCTCCAAAACAGTAAGAATCGATTTCAATTTCGTTTTTAAGATTGTTTACGGCTTTGACTCTTGAGATTCTACTTTGTGATGTGACTGGGATGGTAGTCAGATTTTAGCTTCCCCGAGGTCTTCGTTAGAGATTGGATAGGAATTGCAATTTCGATTTCTGATTTTGGGAATTGGGAGATGGATTTGATCTGATTGTTATAGATGTAGATGAGAGACGTGCAATGGTTTTGAATTGATTTTGTGGGAAGCTTGATGTGTAATTGAAGATATTTCTTTCAAATTATTGGCACCTCTTTAGGATATTTGGTCTGATTAGCGCTTCTTGTAGGCCGTCTCAGAACCTTGCTTTTTTTGTTTGGTTTGTCTAATTTCTCATTCCTTGCCTGGTCTCATGGATTCCGTTAGTCGGGGTACCGGGTTTCTAAGGAATGAATGTATGATACATTCTGCTTTGTGGCTTCAACAAGATACTTTGTATGTTTTCCTAGGAATTTTTTTCAAAACCAGAAGGATAAGTCAAGCATTGCCTTTGATCCTTCTCTTTCTCTTTTGCATTTAGTTGGGGTAAGGATAGATACTTCAGACCATATGCTTTAATCCTTTCCATGAATTGACTGGATTTGAGATACAAGTCTTTAGTTTGCCTGATGACTGCTTGATATCTAAATCTTTAAAACAATAATAGTATTCAGTATTTTATCGTAGGCTGTTCTGAGAGGGAATTTGAAGCTCTTTCCTAATTATTTTCTATTTGTACTCTCAGCTTAAGTAAGTTTTTATCCGTGTATTGCAGGCATTTGACATAGCTTTCCTTCAAAGTTCATTGTCAATTGTATCATTTGTTTGTATGCTTTTGGAATTGAAAGTACTTTTTTTTTTTGACATCGAAATAGAATCTAAAAACTACTCTGCAGCCGTTAGACTAGCTTCAGGGGCTAGCCATATGGGCGCAAAGACACTAACTGAGGGATTTAGCTTGCGTAGTCGGCCACCTTTGGCGAGTCTGTCCGCACATGCATTCTGTGATCTTGGGATAGCAGATATAGAGAAGCTTGAGAAATCAAAGGATAATGCTTTAATCTCGTCTAGCTCCGGCGCTAAGGCCGGCCATTCCATATCGGTTAGTATGATCTTCACTAGTTGTTCGCAATCCGACAGAATTTGAATCTCTCTTCTCCCACTTTTAAGAATCTCCTGCATCGTCCAGATTATGCCTTCTGCTTCCGCATGGAGAGGTGAAACCGAGCTGATGTTACCCTTGACCCCGAACAGGGTGGATCTTCCATCATCTAAGTAGCACAAACCCGAGACCTGTAGCGCCCTGATCTTCGATCCAAGATGCGTCAACCTGGCATTTCCATCTCCCTGCTTCAATTCCCTGTCTCATCTGATCGCCACCTACTGGCATATCGTCACCCCCGAATTGAAAGTACTTATTTATTGATGCAAAGTCTATCTGTTGGATCAGTTGTATGTGCCAATGTTTTTGTATGTGCCAACCTTTTTTTTTAAGAAACCTAAATTAAGAAACTCCCATTGGAGCAAGAAAATTAGGTGATTCTTAACTAAGGTTCTTAGCTAAAATTTAATAGTTAAATAGTCATTAAAGTGTACTTAAGAAACTTTATGAGTTTCTAGGGATAATCATGCTCTCACTTTGAATGTGATTCTCCTTCATGGTAATTGGTAGGTATCTCGGATTTGAAACTAATAAGACCGTGTCACAAAAAAAAAAAACTAATAAGACCAACAAAAAGGAGGGGGTTCAATGTAGAGAAAGAGATAACTTATGAGTTATGACTAAAAGGCTGGAGAGTTATTGAGAATTTATAGGCAACTTATCAGAAAGAGGAGGCAGTTTAATAATTTTAGTTATGCTATGTAGTCCCAAGGTTTTATAGGCAAAGTATTCACCTTTCCGTTGGTTTTTAGTTTATGATCTTTTGTCTTCTCCCAACTGTCTAATAATTAATATTTAATAAGTGTGTTGAAATATCAAAACATCCTACACCAAACTTGACCAAGAGAATGAGTGGAGGAATAGTTAATTCTTTAACATTCTTTACAATTTTCACCATTTACAAGAAATATTTATTACTTATAATTTTTCAACATTCCTTAGAATTTAAAAAATAAAAAATTACAATTATTCTTTGACAAAATAGGATAAGAATAATTTTTTTTTTATTTTATTTTATTCATTTTTTCCTATTCCTTTTATTTCTTTTGTGGTTAACAGGTAGAGACCGTCGAAATTATGCGGAATGAGTCGAGTCAAATTTATTTGTATATCATACTTTGAATAAATTGTAAAAATATAAAATATTATTATATATAATTAAATATAGTTATTATAAAATAATTTGTAAGAAAGTATATATATATATATTATGATATGTTGAAAAGTTATATAATCTGGTCGGAAGTGTTCGAGTCTTGTTGCATGAACATGACTGGGATTTTGTCACTTATTATTATTGTTATCATTTTATTTTGTTTATACTATTTTTTCCTTACCCTGCAGTTGTCAAACCAAATATATTTTATTCTTCTACACACTGTTACTGTATATGGCTTTCAAACTTAAAACAATTTTCCAAAAAATCTTCTAATATATTATTGGACTAAAATTAGTAAACTTCAACAAATTTAAGTAAAGTCAACATTTTTCATTAAATTCATTCATACTTTTCAAGTTTGAGACTAAGTCTTTGACATATCCAAACTATTTACAAATAAATAGTTTTAAAAATATAATCCAATTTTACAAGACAATATTGGGGTTTTCCAAAGTTTTAATATTTTCCTTGTTAATAATGCGATATTCAATACAATGATATTCAACACAATATTATTTTGCAATTGGACAATCTTTCAAAACTGTATAAATGGGCTTGGCCGACGCAAATAGAACTTTTGTTTCGCCGCGACGGCGTTCTAGACCACTTCAATCCTCTCAGTATTTTCCATTTTCTCAACTGTATAGTCTCAGCAAGTATATATGAGTATATAGACTTCAAATGCGTAAACCGGAACAGAGTGAACACTATTTTCATCCAAAAATACTGCTTTGATAAAAGAAAAAAAAAATAGCACTCTCAATTAGCATTTAGCCCGATTTTTTTAAAAGTTGAATTTTGGCAAATATATACTTGAAGTTTCTTGTGAATATACTGAATGCTGAATGTCGACAAAAAATAACAAATTGCTGAATTTTATATAATTTATTTTCTCGTGATGAGCATGTTTACTGATTGTTTTGTATATAATAAAATGTTCAAAGATTTATGGCCATAATATTGTATGGAAATTGTTAAAATGTTTTTTCCGCAACTACTATTTTTACTGTTAATCTTTGTATTTGGAGAACAATAAAGCGATCGCCCAAGTCACGTGTATGCTTATCTCATCCACGATTAACCAATCTATCTTATGGATTCCAAAACAAAGTTGATAAAAGGTTTGGGGATCACCCAAATATATGTTTTTAGATCCCAATATATTTGATTACCATTTTACGAGGTTTATAAAAGGAGAAGCGGAATAAGAATCAATTATAAATTAATGAAGCCCCCGAACAAATAAATATTACTTATTTAGTTACATACTAGTGTTCGCTCCCGTGCTATGCACGGAAACACTATTTGTTTTCAAAATCTAAATATTTTGATATATATGTATATATATATTATATATATCCATAACTAAATATTAATGTATAAAATTTAGCGGAAGAAAATAAAAATAGACATAAAAATATTACATATTTATCTTTGAAAACATTAACACATTTCCACTTATTAACCACAAACATATAAAACAAATTTATTTCTGTTTAGTTTTTTACATTTTTATAAATTAGTTCGTTGCATACAAATATTGGTTTGAAGTTTTCTTTAAAAAAAATATTAGTTTGAAGTTTTCTTGATTTACTTTTGTCTTGATCTTCTTTCCAGTACCTCTATCTAATAATTAACATGCTCTCTGTGAGCAATCTGTGTTTTTGGCTTTTTACATCCAATAATTCATTCAATATCATAATCTTGTTGTAAAACGAAGGTTTTAGGTCTGGATATTTTTGTATATCATTAATGAATAAGTGTTCTCTTTATATAGGGGATTACAAGATAAGTAAAAAGGAAAGTATCCAAAACCTAAATCCACTAGGATTAGGAAAACTACTAATACATAATAATGGAAAGATAACAATTACAATGAAAAGGAAAGATGATTTCTTTTTCTCCAAGCCACCTCTCTCTCTGCATCTGATGCGTGATCTTTCCTGAACGTGCAGGTAGGGAGTAAACAAATCGGCCAAGTTCATTACTGAACCGTAATTGGATTACTTTGACCTTTCCGGTCTCTTCTCATGTCTTCTGACATCGTGTGTGCATGGTCAAGAAGTGGACCTTTGGCTGTCGACTACTCTTAATTAGGTCGGACAGACTAAACACACTGTGGACAATATATATACTGAGCATGGTACTTATGAACTTATAGTCTCAGGTCGTAAACCTATGTTCCGGTGTATCTACTACACGGATGTGTACCAATGTCTCTGTCCATAGATCTTTCTTTATTATCATCGACTATGCACTAATCTGATCGATCCATATTGAGTCATAGACTTCTTCTATACATGTTTATAACTTGTCTCATGAGTGTTCTAGATCAAGATGTGATCAATGATTATTGCTGTAATGAGTTTTATAATCTCATCAAGCTATGGCTCTTCGGCCGAACACACTCATGGATCTCGATCAGTAATCTCTCTTTCATTCGGTAATGCTATTGCATTCTTTTATCCATACCTTGATGGTGTCCCATGACCTTTGTTGCTATCTGTTCCATGGTCTCTGTGAGTATCCTTGTGTAACAAGCTATGATTTAATTCTGTTAGTAGGAAAACATGAACACCTTTACACCTTGTGATCATGTACCATCTCTCACGGTTTCTTATTCCTCACAAGACCCATATATTTCATTGGTTTATATCAGATGGCGTTTCTGTATATGTATGTATGGCCAAACGCCTATCTCTTCTTTATATATACTTTAAACCCCACATTTATCTTTTCAATTTAATCTTTAATCTTTATGAGTACTCTTTCGTGGGTTCTGGTCCTCGTTTATATCTTTATGTATAAGTGCTACTCTCTTATGTACAAATATATCTTTATGTGTCGACACTTATATATGGTTCCATTGTGTTCCAGACATGATCTAATCGATTTGAGATTTCATTATCCAGGACCTTTGTTACCAAGTAGCTTGGCGTCCCAAACTACATGGTTTGGTACCTTAGATGTTTAGCTGCGCAGCCTTTTCTCAATGTCTGGTCTGGTTTCCTTATGACCTCGGATTTGTATTCTATGCACCTTTCTCTTTTTCTTTCCGAGGTTCTTTATCTTATGGAACACTTTGGTCTATCTTGTATAGACTCTGTAGCAACTTGACTGTGTCTCTTTCTAGGACATCAGATTTCGTTTGGTCCTAAGCTGGTTATGACTTCGTCATTCTTTTCTTTTCTTTTCGGGTCAGTGTCTGGCATCTCGATTAGCTAGCTATGTATAATCTTTTCTTTCTTTTGGCGTCTATAATTCTAATCCGAGGATCTTTGCCAAGACAATGATGGTTGATCCCATTCTATTTCTTATCATTCTTTCCTCTTTACCAGCTTATAGCTTTCTCCTTTTAATGTTGGATAGTCGGATTCATTGATCATGCAATCCGTGTACCTGGCCACTTTCTGATCACCAATATTTGGCTCAAGGTCTCTTAGAATCGTGAGGAGAAAGTCATACTATTATCCAATATATATTCTCAATCCTCTTCTGAGGTTCCATCTTAAACGGCACATATGTCTGTGGTGGTTTATTCAATAGTCTCTTAAGATG
>NC_027755.1:502674-503661 GCF_000695525.1 Brassica oleracea var. oleracea
ATAAAGTGTATAATTTTCGTGGGATATATCAGTATGATCACCACGGCTCTTGCCTCTTATCATACTGATCTGTAGCATAGTTTTGATCAGTAGATTACATAGGTATAGTCTTGACCACTTTCTTAAAAGGGTCTTAGGCGTTTTCTTTCTTTCTTAAATCTGAAGGAACTTGTTTCTTTTTGCCCATTGTTTCTATTTGGAAACCATTTTATTATAACTTAATGAGTCTTACATTCTTGGGTGTATATAATTTCCTTTAGACAATGCCTTGGCCATAGATTTCTTACTAAGCTACTATACTCGTACTATAATGCCCTTTAGGCAATTTCTTTATCAATAAAATCATTCACATTATCAAGCAAAATCAGGCAAGATATAATAGCAATGAACTCAAAGCATTTCATAAAACAATAAGACAAGATGTCGATTTTAGTCTTTGAGACAATCAGAAGTCTCAAAATCCAAGAGGTCGTCCTTTTCAAGGTCGGAATCATCATCAGCATCATACCCGGTATCATGAACCATATGGGCTTCCAGGTTCTTGTTCTTAAGGATCTCTTAATAGAGCTCACATAGATGTTTAGGGGTTCTACAATTCTTGGCCCAATGGTTACTCATTCCGCATCTGTGACAAGTTGATTTGGTCGAGTTAGACGGTTTGGATATGCCGCCTCGATCACGGCCATAACTGCCTCGGCCACAACCATAGCTGGAACCATGACCACGGTTATTGTGGTTTCTTAGCCGGCCATATGAATAGTTGTCATGGCCACGTCCTTTGTTTCTACTACGGCCTTTGCCGTGTGATCTCTTATCATCATGGACGTGGTTGCACACTTTGGGATCTTTCTTTTCAGCCTCATTGGCTTCTGGTAATGCTGCTGTTCCGATGGGTCTCATCTCACTGTTTTTCATCAGGAGTTCATTATTAGCCTCGACCAGGAGTAGGCACGAGATCAGATCAGTGTATGAGGTGAAGTCTCTCTA
>NC_027755.1:504264-519128 GCF_000695525.1 Brassica oleracea var. oleracea
ATTTTATGATGCAAACTATTCAAGTTTATACGATCTATATGTCATGTTGGTTGATAATTAAAACAAGACGAATGCAATTCATATTCAGTTTTATATGTTATGCAAACAACCTTAATCAATTGGTTTCAATTATGAAATCTATGGTTTTGATTTAAACAATACTAGAATTCGATTTTAGCAATATGTGATCAAGGTTTCAAGGCCTTTAGGATTTAATTTCGAGATTCAGATTATACAATCAATCTATCAATCCTACAACCTCAGATCATCAATCATTCAATCAAAACAAGAACAATCTAGAAACCTCAATGATCAATCGATCAGATAAGGACATCAAACAAAACCGATTTAAGCTTTAGGGTTTCTAGGGTTTCGATTCCAGATTTAGGGTTTCTTAATTCAGATCATAACAATCAATAAAACAATCAATCATGTTCTAGAGAATCGATTTCAACCTAGTGATTGTGAGATGATCAGTTTTAGGTTATACCAATTTTTAGGGTTTTATCAAGAACATAGGATTTCCATAATAATGGATTAGGGTTTTAGAGTTTGATCATTATGTTCTCAGATTAAACGGTATACCTTTGTTTGTAGGGTTGAAACCGGACCACCAAAGAGAATGGATGAACCTCGAGCTGCACACGAACGGACGCGAGCTGGCTGTCGTCGGATGCGAGCTGAACGAGACGGGACACGTCTGCTTCCTATCGGGTTCGTGAGCTGCTTCCTATCGGGTTTGCAAGCGGCTGATCAGGATTGCGAGCTGGTTAATCGGCGCGAGCTGGCTGTGATGCGAACGGGAAGCTGGGGTCGTCTAGGATCAGGAACACCTTAGGGTTGGAGCTGATCGGATGCTGACGAGTTGGAACGCGAGCTGGGACGAATTAGGGTTTGTCGGGATTAGGTTAAAGTCACCGACTAGGTTAGAGTTTAAGGGGTTGGCGATTTTAGCTTAGATTGCAGAGAACAATCGTGTTGATAACGTGTTGTAAAACGAAGGTTTTAGGTCTGAATATTTTTGTATATCATTAATGAATAAGTGTTCCCTTTATATAGGGTATTACAAGATAAGTAAAAAGGAAAGTATCTAAAACCTAAATCCACTAGGATTAGAAAAATTACTAATACATAATAATGGAAAGATAACAATTACAAGGAAAAGGAAAGATGGTTTCCTTTTCTCCAAGCCGCCTCTCTCTCTCTCTCCAAGTTGTGGCCGACTCTCTCTCTAGAGTATGGGCCGGTTATGAACCGGACCGGTTATGGACATCCACTAATTGATTTATAACAAATCTTACAAATTCAATCAAACAATAAAAACAGTAAAAGACAATTCAGCATGTAACACATAAACATCATTCTAAATCTGTGCATAACACCGGAAAATAGTCTAAATAATCAAATTTACTTACACTTTAGTTTGAGAATAAGCGATCTTACTATTTACTTATACTACTATAGTTTTAAATCTAAAATGACATAAATGACTACAACATTGATTAGATATTCTAATCAAAATGAAACTGTGAAAATATGATCCTAATTGTCATTTGAATCAAGTAAAGCTTCTCAAAATTATCGATATTTACATAATCACAAAATAATATTCTTAATTGATACTTACATAAAAGTGAAGAAATCTAATCATATGAATTAGCGATGCCAATCACATATGGGTTTTCAGCTCTGTGTTTAGCAGAAACCTATGAATTTTCAAGAACTCATCAGGTGTTCTAATGCTTGATAATATGTCTAACTACAAAAAAAAAAAGATTATAGAGATTCCCACACCGTTCATCGGTTTCTAGACATTACCTTTTTGAAATTAGACATTAACTTTTTATGGTACATTAATGTACTGAAGATGAATCCTAGCAACAAATATACTTGCAGAGCATAGACACATATATATCCACCACAACAAGAACGTCACGGTAAGACTTAAGAGGATTAGGCACATTCCAAAAAGTATAGCAAGATCCAATAATGGTTTTAAAATGGTTTATAGATGTCTTGACTTACTTTTGGTGAAGGAAGTCTAAAGTTCCATATTAACTGAATCCCCTTGTGGGTGTTTCCTTTGTAATTTTTTGTTTCAGTCTCTTGTTTTGCTTAACTTTTTTTCCGCTATTTTCCCTCAAAGTTTCTTCCGGACTGAATCGTCCCAGCTATATCAGAAACCACACCTGTATATAAGACATAAAATTACTTACTTACCAGATATAAAGTTGGAACAAAGAACTTAGTAACAGATATGTGTGTGTTTTAATTGCATATCGTTTTGATATATAATAATTAATTTCTTAATAACTTAATATCTAGTCAACCAAAAAACAAAAGTGAGAGAAATTTATTTTTGGTAGTTAAGAGCAATGCAATCAATGTAAAAATGGATTTGACAATGAATTCATATTAAGTATAACTTGGCTTTATGTTACAAACCAGACAGGATTAAATCGCTAGTTTTCATGAGGGCGGTGAGTAAAGAAGGTTGAATTATCAACCCGTGTAAAATATTTTCTACTTAAAGTGAAGTTTAGTTGTTCTGAACTGGGTGGGTATCCATGCCTATAATGACATCTTCTCCAAATAAATATAACCAAGCATGAAAATATTCTAACACAACTTTAAAACTAAAGTTACATGCGTAATTAACTCACCTGGAAATTATCCAACAACTTTCTTGCTTTTCTTCCAATGTTTACAGAAAGCTTCACTTAAAGCATGAGTATAGTCCAATGACATCTTCAATTTGTTTCCTGCAAAAATGATCACATACAACTTAGGTGAAATAGAAGAAAAATGATGCAAGAGAGACATGGAGAGCAGGGAAGGATGGAGTTCATGAGTTTTATGCTAGATTTCTCCATAGGGCCTTAGAATCGAAGGAATCTAAACCTCTGATTTGCTTGTCAGATTTAAGAGATATATAGGAGTATGGGAAGAAAGGTCGTGGATGAGGAAAGAAGGATCGTGGGGGTGTAACTGTTACGATTTACCATAGCATTTATCTTGTTGTAATTAATATTTTCTTAATTTTTGTAAAATGTTAATTATGTGTAAAATTTTGATTGGCCAAGTAACTTGTGTTTTAGTATATAAAGGATACATCAATATGTATTCATAATGATCTGTGGATTATTTCCAAAAATGATCTATGGGCCATCGGAGGAACCGCGGAGATAATGAATAAGAAAAAATTCAAAAAATATTAATTAACACAATCGGAGTTTAATTAGTCAATTAATTAACTACTTTTATACATTAAGTAAAAAATATACATTCCAAGCAATAGTACTGTAGTTATCCCCCACCACAAGGCTATATTGTTAGGAGTTATGCCAACATTCAGAATATATATCATGAGCGTCTAGTGATATGCTCCACAACCAGTCTTTCAACCCTGCAAGTGTTGTTTTCAAAATGATAGACCGTGAAACAAAACTCATAATTTTGGGAAGAAGGGGCAATAGGAACTTCAAATTCCTTCTGTCCAAATGGTTAAGCTGAGTATCATTTGTTTACCTTGATCGGTTGTAGTAATGTTTCCATGTTTTATTTTTTTGCCTAGGAAACATTCCCTTAGAACTTTCTTTTTGTAAGCTTCTTTTTTCATTTTAATGATATTAACAATTTAGCAAAAAAAAATATTTACTTTTAAAGTATGAAGTTCACGAACAATATATTTAAGTAAATGATCAGTACAAGAGACTAATTAGATGACATTCATTAGAGCAATAACTGCATTTAATTTTATAGTATATGTGTAGAATCAGGTGTCTTTAAAAGCTCTATGCAAAATAATGAATGTATTATGTATGTAACCTGGTTCATGATAATTAGTTTTGAAGTTTGAATTTTAGTTACATAAACTATCATTTTTTTGCCAAAAATATAAGCTATCATTTTCGGTCATAGTTTTGAGTTAATACTAATATGCATGAAAATATGATACATCATATATGAGGTTTGCAGTATATATATTTTTTTAAATGACAAAATAACTATATATATATTCTATATATACGTAAGACTGATGATAAATAATTGTTTGTGTAAACTGTAGAGCAAGTGTTGACGTAAAGTAATTTGTTTGTCTCATAAGAGTAGTAGCTTTCACATACAATCACAATATACCGTTTAGTCAATGTTAACTTAGCATTTGGTTTTGTCGTTTTAACTGCATGCATGCATGTCAATTGGCTGCACTCTTTGAATGCAAGAAGTATATTCCAACAAGAACTAATTTAAATAAGAAAACTCCGGGCAACATTATCGCTGACTCTTAAGGAGTTTTAAGAGGTGTAGGATCTACGAAAATCATAAAACCCACATCTTCTTTCTTTTTTTGCAAGAGACGAATCCGGTAGAGTTTTTGTAGTGTTCGTGGACCCCACTGACACGTGGCAATCTGCGATTGGTCCATTTTGAAATTTTTTTTTTTTAATCGGACAAAGCAAAAAAAAATAATAAAAAAAAAAATTCCCCCCGAAAATAAATCAAATGATCATTGTGCGGTAGAATGTTTAGAGTTGTGGCCTTGTTATGTCCATATGAAAATACACCCGGTCCTTGACACATTCTTATCTAAGATGCAGCACATATATACCTCTGATAATAAGCCATTTATTTCGATACGATGCATTTAACATACAAACGTATATGTATAAATAATTAAATACACATATTAATTATTACACACATCAATGGTGGTCTCCATCTTGAACAAGAAAAGGTGGTCTCCATAAATTCATATATTCTTGTGACTATTCATATATAGATCTGGTTGCATGCATTAGTTCAGTCTCATTATATAAATTCACATACAATTCATATATGCGTGCGGGCGATTTTTCTTTTTTAGTCATGTAAGTTCAGTCTAGAATTAATATCATACATTCACTGTTTACTGTTATCATGTGATTTCCATAGTGATCCGTATATGTATGATCAGATAAAGTGGATAAAGTAGAGGGTCATTTCAGGGATCACCACTTTTTGATGTTCTACTTTTATTCTGCCAAAAACCTGTATTAAAAAAGATAAAACTCGCTCTGTAGTGTGTTCTTATGGAAATGAGATATTGAAAACAATAACACAGCAAAAGTAGCGTGGGAAAAATGTGTTCTTACCAAGCAGCAAGGGGGATTAGATATCAGAGATCTCCAAACTTGAAACTTAGCGTGTTGCATCAAACTAAATTAGCTGCTATTCTTCAAAGCTGGCTCAGTGTGGGTTGCATGGTTCAAGAAAAAAGTTCTCAACGGCTCGATACATAATTACTAGACCACAAAACCAAGCTCCTCCTACTCTTGGTTAGCCAACAAACTCCTAAAGCTCAAATCAGTGGTCTTTCCATTGATTAAGCTCCGCTTAGAAGATGGCTTCACGGCTCGGTTCTGGTATGATAATTGGTCCCCGTTTGGAAGCTTGGCATCAGTGCTTAACGTCTCTGTGTCAAGACTAGGAATTCCAGACAAGGCAACAGTGGAGCATGGCGACTACCACCTGCGAGATTGGAACCTCAATTACTCCTTCATACTTTCCTAACAACTGTCTCTCTCCCACAAAATCCTGACTAGAGATTGCAGGTAAAGTAAGCTCAAAATATTCAACTGGTCAGACGTACACGTACCTGCGAGGCGATTTGGATGAGGTCTCGTGGGCTCCTATGGAATTCCTAGACAACAATTCCATGCTTGGCTTGTTGTCCGACGAGGGATAGACTCCAATCTTGGGGTCTCCAATTCTCACCTATCTGTCTCCTCTGCAACAACGACAATGAATCTCGTGACCACATCTTCTTTGACTGCTCCTACAGCTTTGACGTATGGGAACTAACGGCGAGAAGGTGCTCTATTCAACCGATGAGAAGCTGGAACCAAACGCTTCAGCAAATGAAGAACTCACACAGATCACACCGTCTACTCACACTACTGCCTTGGCAATCCAACCTCTACTGGTTATGGAATGAGCGCAATTCTAGGCTGCACACTAACTCTTTCAGGTCTATCGATTCTCTTTTCCGTATAATTGATCGCCAAATCAGAAACAGGATCCAGAGTTTCAGATCATCCAATCCAAACCTTGCCTCCTCTATGTTGTAATCATGGTTTCGTCATGCGTGATTGATCCTCCTCTCTCCACTTCTCCATCAACGTAATCTTCGTCGCTTAACTCTCCCCCATCGCTTGATTCTTCAACTTGGCCAGTCAAATGGGCTTAGGGTTCTTGGGCCTTCTTATTGGGTTCTACTATAGGAAGTTTCTCAACTATGAGCTTTTGTACTAATAGGTATTGTCAATGACTAAGGCCTGTGGGTCTGTAAACATTTTTATTTCTTTTGCTCTTTAATTTGAAAACCAATTTTTATCATTAATAACACGACAAAATGATATATAAGACAACGTGCCCCAACAAAGTTAACAAAAGTTTGGGGCTTTGTTGATTTGAAAACTCTTGCAGAGTTTTTGGGATAGAAACAAAAGGAGAAAAAATGGTAAAAGAGAGGGATGTAGACAAATCAAGGAACAACAGTAGGCTTTAAGATGTTTTTGCCTCCAAATTTTATTGGATGTAACTTGTCCTTTCATCATCTCCATGTTTTCCTTTTCTCACTAATTTAAATTTCGGTTTTGGAATTTATGGTGATGTTAATCTACTCTAGTCTTTTGGATTTCATGTTCCCTCTCAATGAGAAAAAGACAAAAATAACACTAAATCAAGTTTTTGTTCCCAAACTAGCACTCAAGGTCAAAAGTCACAAAAATAGCATTTAATGTTTTATCAAAAGTCACAAACTTAGGATTTAGAGTTAAAGGGTGGGGTTTAGGATTTAGGGTTTAGGGTTTAGGGTTTAGAGTTTAGGGTTTAAGATTTAGATTTTAGGGTTTAGGGTTTAGAGTTTGGGGTTTAGAGTTTAGAGTTGAGAAATGAGGTTTTGGGGATAAGATTTCAAATTTTGAAAAATAAAAAAATTAAAATTTTCAAAGGATAAACTTAGAAAAGTGCTATTTTGGTCATTTTAGTTTTTGAGTGCTATTTTTGTGATATAAACTTAGAAATGTGCTATTTTGGAGATTTGCCCCCTCTCAATTCCCTTAGAATTTAGAATATAAAAGCAAATCAAATTTTGTTACTACTATATTTATAATTTCCATATATATGCTTTTGTTGGCCATGAAAGAATCCTCTTTAAATATAAATCGGGTTCCTCTCATGTCACAAAGAATACATAACTGCTTGAGCAACTAGTCTTCTTAGAGTTGTTGGACAGATTGAATCATTTGATCCCAACCAATTCAGAAAAAGCATCCCAAGAGTAGATAACTGCTTGAGCGAGTACTTTTTTATCTTCTTCGTTTCTTTGAATAACATTATATCCTTCCATACGAAATCGATATAGTTAATAGCCATCACATCACATCGCATCATCTTCATTAACATCATATATCAGATCACCACAAATCTGCCTCTCATTCTCTTCTTATCTCACAACAAACGGAATTTCATCCACGAAAAAATAGATGTACCATTCATCAATCATCATGACATCTAGAATCAGATATTTTATAAACCAAATAACATGGCTCTCGTATCAACTAATGGATGCCACACAGAATTATCTATTCGCACAAAAAAAAATATAATGTACGTATTTCGTTTTTAACAATCGATATAATCTGTAAATTATAATGTTTTTACTACAAACTACAGTGGTGTTTATATTATATACGCGTGTTTATATCTTCAAATTGCAAACGAGTATTGAATTTTCTGTAATGTGAGTTTTTAGTAAATAAGTATAAAAGATGCATTGTATATTTAATTTGCGTTGGTGGTATGGAATATTTATATACAAGAGGGCTACGCTTTTATATTGTGGGAAGAATTATTGAATCATGTGGATGTGATATGTATAATTGGAAGGTTCCGGCGAAGAACCTTACGGAGAAAATCAAACTTAACAATATAGTTTTTTTTTTTTTTTTTGGGGGGGGGGGGTATCAAAAACAATATAGTTATATACTTTCTTCTGTTCCACAAAGATATATTTTTTGTATTTTATATATATTAAGAAAATACATTAAACTACTATAATAAATGTATCGTTTTCTGTAATTTTCAATTTTCAATAAATTTTAACCAATAATAATTCAATAAAATCAATTAATCTTTTTTGAAGTTTACAATTTTTTTATAGAAAACACAAAAAATACATCTTTCTTAAACAATTTTTTTTTCTAAAAAGTCTATTATTAAAGAACGGAGAGAATATTATATTTGGAAGTCAAAAAGGATTTGTGCTCATTTAATTATAAAACTACAACGAGAATAAAAGATGATTATATTTTTATTGAGTTTTAGTTTGAGAAACTAAGAAAAATGCCGGGGCGGGGGGGGTTAATTTTATTTTATTTTATTTTCTGGAATGTCGAGAAGGTTCAACTTATTCCATAGCGGATATTTTCAATCTAATAGGAATAGTTTTATAATAATCTCTTCGGTTTAACATTTTCTAATATTAATATGAAAATTATTAAATTATTCAATATAAGTTTTCATATTTGAACTTTTTTTAAGTCCTAGAAAGAATAATTAAGGATGTACTAATCAAATGCAATCATATACGACTTACAAAATAATCCCAAGAAAGATTGTAAACAGTAATTAAGTAATAATAGTTGTGATTAGTGTAAAATCGAACAAGATCACTGTATCAAAGGGTTGAGATTCAACCACGTGTCTTTTTTTTTTTTTTAACACAAACTTACTTTCATTCATACTCAGACTTCTTCAATACAATAACATGAGAGAATTATCCATCCTCTTAGGCAATAAGCATAACCAAACACAAATAAATAAGCTAAATAAGATAGGTCTTCACATGAAGATGACAACGAATTCGAGACGATGCTTGAATGCGTCGGGGGAGCTTTCACGACAAAGTCAAATAGCTTGAGAATAGTCACATAATGTGACGTTGAGGTCCAGACCTCATCTACAAAAATCACCGAGGTAATTTTGCTTGCATCTTCAGGTCCCGTAGAGACCGCTCCGCAAGAAGACAAGACGATGAAGGAACTGAAGCAAGCATTCGGGAACAAGCCCGAGAAAACACCCCTTGCCATTGGAAGAGGATATGGTAGTAAAAATGTGGCCTCAAAAGAGGAGGATGATAGAAACAAAGTCTTGTCCGGTGAACCCACCGGTAAGTTCTTCCCAAAGAAGAGATATGTCAATATATAACGGGGAGAGATCCCACTCGAAATCTCTGAAAAGCTAAACCAATCACCACCCTCCATTAGGAACTATATCATGTTTTCTTCTAGATAATTGGGTTTTGATAGGTAGCTTCTTGGGCTGACTTAGTCAATTTCACACATGGGCCAGGTCCAAGCATAAGGGAGCATCAGCTCACCAAGCCTTGTCAGTACGGACCAAGAGGCAATCCGTTCATCGGCGCCGAAAGAGTGGTCGCCGGAAGAGCTATGCCGGAGCAGAATCACTTTAAATGATAGAGAGGCTGAAGCGTTACCGAAAAGATTCGGATCTGAACTTATGATGTGTTTGGGTCTTGTGCCGGTTATATGAGGAGGAGCACCATTAGGTGGCTTGTTGGACTCAAGCCTCCCCGGAGATGGAGAGGTTGAGCTCGTCGATTTAGAACGCAACTCCATAAGCGGTTCAAAGATTTTGACAGAAATGACACCGTCTCTTGTCCTACGGCAGCCAGAGGAGGGTACGACGGGATCTGAACCCGAGGACCAGAGCAAAGCGGCGGTGAGAGAACCCTCTCGACTCATCGCTGGAGGAGGAACCAAACGAAGGAGAAGAATCGCCGGGAGTAGCACAACAAAGAGTCGTCTTTGTCATAGCGTCAGTCTTCCTTCGAGATTCCACCGAAATCGAACAGGTAACAGACAGACAGAGCAGTGAACCATGAAGTAGAGAATGTGTGCGGTGAACAGCAGTAGCGAAGAGGCTCAGCGCCGGCGGAAACACGCGTCGCCGGCGCCGGAGAACATAGATCATGGATGAGTCTCGAACTTCGTGTCTGGGAGGCTAGGGCGAACTCTTTTTTCAACCACGTGTCTAAAATCCAATTAACCAAATATCTCTTTAGTACGACATACACATGCAGCTACCACCTAGGGAGATATATAATAGAGACTCATCTCACTTTGTATTATTTGCGTGTTTTTATAAAAACCATTTTCCCATCTTCCTCATCACCTTCCCAAGAAGAAGAAAAACATTGGAAAGAAGAGAGATTAGCAATGATGGGCAGTGTTGGGCTGAATCTGAGGGAGACTGAGCTGTGTCTTGGTCTTCCCGGCGGTGATACGGCGTCGCCAGTGACTGGAACCAAGAGAGGATTCTCAGAGACGGTTGATCTGAAGCTGAATCTGAACAGTGAACCTGAAAGCAAGGAAGGATCTAAGAGCCACGACGTCGTGAGTGCTGTTTTCAAGGAAAAGAGTTCATGTCCCAAAGATCCAACCAAGCCTCTTGCCAAGTAATTTTACCATTATCCCCTTTTCTATTTATTTTGCAATCTTCGGCTAATTTTCTTGTTCTTATCTATCTTAAAAGTAAAATAAATCTTTACAAAAAACTAGTATTTCCTCCAAGTTATTATTTCTAGCGATACCGGTTAAGGTTTTCACCTGAAAATATAATATGTTGTGTTAGTAAAAATCTAACTAAATAGATAAAGGTATGAGCAAAAAAAAAAGAAGAATAAACTTTCCAAAACTGTAGTCACTTAAGATAGTTTAAAAAAAAGAAAGAAGTGATATGTGTCTATACGGGTTATGTTTCCATAACTTGTTGAAAATCCGCGGGAAACAAAAGGTATAATTCGACCACCTGTTAGACCGCAGTCTCATGAAAATAGGATATATTTGGAACACCAGTAAAAACTGATTTGCTGATAGCTTTCTACAGCTTATATATGTAACATATATTAAAACATAAACATTTTCCATTTTCTATATGTATAATTGTATAGGGCACAAGTTGTGGGATGGCCACCGGTGAGATCATACCGGAAGAACGTGATGGGTTCATGCCAAAAATCAAGCAGTAGCGCGGAAACGGCGGCGTTTGTGAAGGTGTCGATGGACGGAGCACCGTACTTGAGGAAAGTCGACTTGAAGATGTATAAGAGCTACGACGAACTCTCTGACGCTTTGTCCAACATGTTCAGCTCTTTTACCATGGGTACGAACGTTATATAGATATATATATAGATATATATTTCTTACTAAATATATAGTGCATCACGATAAATACCAAGTTTGAAAGATAACAACTCAATTAAAAAAAAAAAAAAAAAAAAAAAAAAAACAACTCAATTAAAGGCTATAGACTTGCTTAGCTAAAATTTTATAAGTATATTTTATTGTGAAGGAAATAATGGAGGAGAAGAAGGAATGATAGACTTCATGAATGAGAGGAAAGTAATGGATACAGTGAGTAGTTGGGACTATGTTCCCTCTTATGAAGACAAAGACGGTGATTGGATGCTCGTCGGCGACGTCCCTTGGCCGTACGTCTTCTTCTTCTTCCTTATGAATGACGTATGATCTAATTAGAGCTTTATTTACTCGATCATTTTAATAACCCCTCTGTTTAAATTTATTCATTAGAATGTTCGTTGATACATGCAAGCGTTTACGTCTCATGAAGGGATCTGACGCCATTGGTCTCGGTATGTATTTTCAACTAATTCATTTTTTATACTCGTGCTTAGTGCATTGTCTAAAGAGTTGAATGAATATATATTGATATATAACCAAAGATTGTGGGAATTTTTAGTTGCTTATTAATTGAAAAACGTATTTCAGCTCCTAGAGCAATGGAGAAGTGCAAAAGTACGAGCTTGAAGTTGAAAGATTAAGAGGTAATGATCATGTATTTCATTAACACACTGATGAGTGTTAATTGTGGGTTTTACTATGAAAATCTTTGTTTCAAATCTACATTTTTATTTTCATTGTCTGTTTTGATATGAATTATATGTTGGTGTGTAGATACGATTTATATGCTATAATTATAAGTAATGAACTTAAGTTAAATATGTGAGACGTTTGTAATAGAAATATGTAATAATTTTGAACATCTTTTGTGTTTGTCTTTCTTTTTTGGTAAAAATGTTTGTATGATTAGCTAGGAAAACGCCATATATTTTATAAACGCAAAACACTAGCAGTATTATGGCGCTGTCTGGCCTAACGGTATTTAATTTTTATTGTGAGCAACCGAGTTTGTCTGGCCTCGGTGGATAAGCCTCTAGAAGATTAGTCGATTAAGTTTCGGTCTGCCAGTCGAATTATAAGGAAAAAAACACTAGCAGTGCTGTTTTATTTCTCCAAACATAGTTTCGAAACCGAATTAACTCGAATAACAACATACATATACATGTTAAAATGTATATTATATTGAATGAAAATGTAAAAATGGAGAGAACTCAATTTGCCGGTATACTGATTTGTTGGTACTTAAAGTTATAATTGGCTTTGGTTGTAGGAAATAAAATAGATAAATAGAACCCACAGAGAAGAGAGGGAGCAATGCCATGTGCATCTTCATGGGTCTCTTCATATCATCACCTTTGTTTATCATTTCATTTCCCAATACACTAACTAGGAATATAAACGGTTCTAACTAAATTTAATAGGATTATTTGTCATAATTTTATACTGCAGACAACCCCATTAAAAGATCAAATTATATAAATATTGCAACTTTCAGAAACGAAATACATTTGCAGAATGTCATAAATATGACCTATATGCTAACTTTTTTTATTACAAAAACTTATAGATAAAAAAAATAAAAATATGTATTGGCCTATATTATAGATAGTATAATACTTAGAGCAGGATTAAAGGGGTATGCAAGGTGGGTTTTTAAGGGGAAAAGGTGGTGTGGGCCCCACCAAAAGTGTTGAGACCGTGTCTTCTGTCCCGAAATAAGGGACGTTTTTTGTACTGTCTCGCGGGCTCCACTGACACGTGGCGGCCCGCGATTGGTTCATTTTTTTTTTTTTTTTTTTAATCCAGCAAAAAAAAAAAAAAAAAAATTAAAATAAGAAACCCAAGTTGGGTATTTGGGTTGAGGGTGCTCTTAGGGACCCTTTTATGGTGGTTAATATTCTAATGGAGCTATCATATATGTCTCTTAACACTGATAATTATTGGATGTTTCAAACGTTAAAAATAAGAGAATAATACACATAGTATAACACAGATATAGATCAAATCGAGAATGCAAATTTTTTTTTTGATAAACCGAAGATAAATATTGATACTTGGGGAAGCACGTGGAGAAGATGTTGAATCACAAACGAACAATACATGAACTTATCTCGTCAACGTACATGCATAGAAAATATGTCTAAATATGTATGTGTAAACATAAACATTTGTACAACTGGTTGCGCTAAATGTTCTGAATATGAGTATTTACATATTTATATCAACTTGTTGAATCACAGGCAAACGCATGTTCGATGTTTGATGGGGTCAATAACTAATTTGACAAGTTGACGCTCTAGGGGGTCCTTCAGCAATCTAAATCTACGCTGATACATGTTTCATAAGAAACTCAAACAGTTACGAGTTAAATAAATACTCCTTCTATTTTTTAATATAAATCGTTTTAGAATTGTGCACGTAGATTAAGAAAATCATTAAATATTTTATTTTCTAAACAAAAACATCATTAATTACCTAACCACAAATCAACCAACAATAAAATAGAAAGTATATTATCATTGGTCATATAACATTAAGTGTTAATAAATTTTACATAGAAAACCGAAAACGTCATATAATTTGGAACATAAAAATTCTTCTAAAACGACTTATATAAAAAAAACAGAGGGAGTAACAAATATTGGATAACGAATTAAATGGTCTAGTTGAAATAAACGAGGGGCTTCGGGGTCGCAGAAGAGGCCTTGGGAGCAGACTGGAGCACCCCGTTGTGGGCGTTGTCGTCGCCACCATTTTGGGGAATGTTTCCAGTGCTATAATTGCGATCAGTTTGGGCATCTTGCGAAGAACTGTAGGAAGCCACCACGAACTCAGGTTGCAACACCAGCAGCAGCAGTAGCACCAGCAGTGGCAACGAGGAACTGTTACGGCTGCAACCAGCCGGGTCACATATACAGAAGATTGTCCGAGGAGAGGCAATGCGGCACTTCCACCACCACCGAAGCGTCTAGCCATCGCTCCACGTGTCTTTGCAGTTGGAGATCCCCAGGGAGCTGAGCCGATATCGGGTATGTGACTTTTTCATACTTGTTGTGTTTGAATAATTTGGTTTGTGGATGCCATGTGTAGTTAGCAAAATCTTGTGTAGGATCGGTTTTGGTTGGAGGAAAGTCAGCTCACACCTTATTCGACACGGGAGCCTCTCATAGTTTTGTGAGTCCACGCTTAGCCCAGTCTTGGCCTTTTCGGGGTGTATTCGAACCGAAGGCTAAGAAGATTCAGACTGCCGGCACGGAGAGATTGGGAGCAGTCGGCGTCCATCGCAATGTACCAGTTATTCTTGGAGGAGTTGAGTTGCTCGGAGATTTGACGGAACTGGAGATGAGCTGCTACGATGTTATACTTGGAATGGATTGGTTGTCACGACATCAAGTAGTACTGGATTGTCCGAGAGCGAGAGTCCATATCCCCAGAGCAGAAGGGAAGATCATATTCTAGGGGATTAAGACGCACCATGGAATTTCCATTGTCTCCATGTTGCGCGCAGATGAGCTACTGGAGAGAGGAGCAGAAGGATTTTTGGCGACCATTTCGATGGTTAAGGAGGACGGTCAGCAGGAGCTGCATGACATTCCA
>NC_027755.1:523042-523504 GCF_000695525.1 Brassica oleracea var. oleracea
GAGCAGTTGCTTACCGATTGGATTTATCCGAAGAGTTATCAGATTTCTATGACGTGTTTCATGTTTCGGTTTTGAGGAAAGTCTTGAGAGAACCAGAGCTCATTTTGCAGCAGCCGCCCAGTGACCTTGGTAGGAATTTGCGTGCGCCGTGTCAGCCAGTAGAGCTATTGGATCGCCAAGTGAAAGCAGATGATGGTATGATGACTATGTTGGTCAAAGTTCGTTGGGAGAGAGATGGTATTCAGGAAGAAACTTGGGAGTCCGAGCCCCAGATGAGGATTGATTATCCGGAGCTTTTCCGGGTTGACATTGGACATGACAACTTATGAATTGAATTCGGGGACGAATTCCTTGTAAGTAGGGGAGAATTGTAATGACCCCAACCCTAGGCTTTGCCCAAGGGTCAAGTCATTTTTCTTTAAAGAGAGAGAGAGAGAGAGAGAGAGAGAGAGAGAGAGAGAG
>NC_027755.1:523629-541553 GCF_000695525.1 Brassica oleracea var. oleracea
ATGTGATTGTTCTGTGTGGTGTAATAGGCACCGTGATTGTCTCGTGCTAGAGCTAGGCCTACATAGTTGTAGTGCTATGAACTGAGTCAGTGGTTTGCGGTTTAGCATCCCATACCTCACTGGGCGATTCCCCTGTCGCTCACCCCTCCTTATTTCCCCCTTTCAGGTGAGACCGATGAGCAGGAGTGATTTTTCGGACCGGTGCTATTGGGCTTTTGGGCTTCTATCGTTTTATCGATTTTATCGTTATCGGGCCTCTAGGCCTTTGGACTTTTATCGTTATGGTATTTCGTATTTTGGATTCTCGGTTTATGTCGTACCTTATGTTTCGGATTTTATTTTATATTATGGAATTCATGCGTGGATGTGGACTTTCAAATATTTATATATGGATATTTAAGATATTTGTATTTATCGAAGTATTTTTACTATTTCGAAAGTGACGGGTGTCACAAAACCATTAATTATGAATTAGGGAACAAAAACAAAAGGAGTTCCAATACATTTTTAATTAGGATTAGCTGCGGTAAATGTTTTAAATGTTAAAAATATTTATTTTTCTACATAAACTTGAGATTAATATGGAGCTTTGGTTGGAGGTCTTCGGTTCTCACACATCCATGAAAGACAACAACACACTCTAAATCATTGATGTCTGGTAATTGGCCGGCTTACAAGTTACAACAGTGAGTTTCTGATTCCAAGCCGGCCAATTAAATTATTTTCGAGCCCTTTCAGCTGCTTTTTCTCATCTACAGATTAGGAAATAAATCCAAATCTGAAGCCCAAAAGGAAAAGATGAGGTCAACTAAAGGGGTTTCTTCTTCATCGGTAACTCTGTTACTGCTCCCTTGACTATATAGGTTTTTTCAGGTTACATTTCCTGGATTGATGTCTAATGTCAGAACATATGCTGCAATGACATCAGGCTTGAAGTGAATAACTCGCAGTTTAGAATGGCTACATGCCTGATGCAAAGGAGATCAAAGATGCCCTCTTCTCCATTCACCCGGGGAAAGCTCCTGGACCCGACGGCTTCTCAGCTTGCTTCTTCCAATCCAACTGGAATGTCGTGGGAGATGATATGATTAAAGAAGTGCAAGCTTTCTTCCAATCTGGCTGCATGCCAAGAACAATCAATGAAATTCATATTAGACTGATACCGAAAATCACTAGCCCCAAGCGAGTTTCTGATTACAGACCTATAGCTCTCTGCAATGTGAGCTACAAAATCATCTCAAAGCTGCTAGCGAGACGCCTCCAACCCCTGTTAGGAGCTCTGATCACCGAGACTCAATTTGCATTCGTTCCAAAGAGGACCATATCAGATAATGTCTTAATTACACATGAACTGCTACACTATCTCAAGACATCTAAGGCTAAGAAACACTTCTACATGGTTGTCAAAACTGACATGAGTAAAGTCTATGATAGGATGGAGTGGGACATTACTAAAGCGGCTATCCTGAGATTTGGCTTTCACCCTACGTGGACTGAATGGATCATGCAATGCATTTCAACAGTCAACTACTCTTTCATTATCAATGATGCAACAAGAGGAAACGTTAAACCAGGAAGGGGGATCAGACAGGGAGACCCCCTCTCCCCATATATTTTCATTCTATGCAGTGAACTACTATCAAGCTTCTTTAAGATGGGCCAACGTAATGGATCACTAAAGGGCATAAGAATTACTTCGGGGCGCCATGCATTAATCAACTGCTATTTGCAGATGATACAATGTTTTTTTGCAAAGCTAATGAGCAGAATGAACAGACACTGAACAAGATCATATCTACCTACGAATCAGTCTCTGGTCAACTTATCAATCTACAAAAATCAGCTATATCCTTCTCCAAAGGCACCAGTCAAGCTAGAAAAGACCAAATTAAGCTGATTCTAGGCATAGAGAGCAATGGTGGATTCGTAATTTACCTTGGCCTCCCTGAGCAGTTTGGTAGAAGAAAGCGAGATCAATTTGCCAACATAGTGGACCGTATCAAGCACAAGTCTATCAGCTGGTCCTCTAAGTTCCTCTCACGAGCAGGGAAGATGATCATGCTGCGTACAGTCCTCTCTGCTATGCCGTCCCACGCAATGTCCTGTTTCAAGCTTCCCATCTCCCTTTGTGCTCAAATCCAATCGTTATTAACCCGGTTCTGGTGGGATGATTCACAAGAAAAAAGAAAGATGTTATGGATATCCTGGAAAAAAATGGCTAGAGCAAAAAAAACAAGGAGGTTTGGGCTTTAAGGATATAGCTACCTTCAAGGATGCCTTGTTAGCCAAACTCAGCTAGAGAATCCTCAAAAACCCTTCATGTCTCCTTGCCCGTTGTCTGTTGGCAAAATACTGCAAGGAAGAACACTTCTTATCAATTCGAGCCTCAAAATCGTCTTCCTATGGATGGAAAGGTGTACTTATTGGAAGCGATTTACTTATTAATCACCTCGGCTGGATCGTGGGCACAGGAGAGGAGATCAATGTGTGGAGCGACGCTTGGCTCTCCTCCACAACTCAGCAAAGACCCATTGGACCTGCCCCGGAAGCTCTCAAAGACCTCAAAGTCTCGGCCCTAATGCTAGCCAACTCCACGGAGTGGGACATTCAAAAGATTGATAGCATACTCCCGTTCCACAAAGAGGAGATCTTGCATATCAAACCATCCATTTGCAGCGCCACAGTTGAAAGAGTATGGCTCAAATCAGCATCAGGGGAACATACTGCTAAGTCAGGCTACAGAGCGCAGGCAGAATCAAGAATCATCACCCAAATACCTGCTCCTGAAACAAACCATGATTGGTTAGCCAACGTCTGAACTTAAAAACTCCAGAAAAGATTAAAGTCTTTCTGTGGAGCACCCTACATAATGCTTTGCCAGTGGGAGAGAAATTTGCAATAAGGAACATCCCCCTAACTAATCGATGCCCACGGTGTGGAGCTATAGAGTCGGTAGCTCATGTACTCTTCATATGCAATTACGCAAAGGAAGTATGGACCTCAGCTCCCCTAGCTTTGAACTTCGATCCATCTCCCTCAATAACAACGGGCTATGGACTCGAGCTACTCCGACAAGTACCATCTCTCCCTCTCACTGGTGTGGGACTAGGTATGCTATCTGCTTCGATCTGCTGGAACTTATGGATCTCCTGGAACCAATTGATTTTTCAGAAAAGAGTCTTCACACCGGAGGAGACTTTGCTAAAAGCGATCAAAGAAGCTAGAGAATGGGTTCTCTCACAAGAACAAACCAACCAATCACGATCAACCCCAACCAGTATCGCCCAGGATCCCGCCCTAGACCCAACTCGCACACGCTTGTATACTGATGCCGCTTGGAATCCGGTTACTAAATGTGCTGGTCTCGCTTGGATCATCGATGATGCTGGATTATCCTCTTCACACTCAACGACCGAATCTTTTGTGGTGTCGCCCCTGATGGCGGAAACGTTGGCGTTGCGAAACGCCATGAACTCTGCCCTTCGTCGTGGGATATTGTTGCAGGCTGGAAAGCTGGGTCGATGAGATGGATGGGCGATGGGGCGATCTTATCGGTAAGGATGAAGACCGGATGGATAGACGGTGAAGATGGCCAACTTGCTATTCTTTTTAATCCAATCTAACCTGGAAACAATGAAAAACAATGAGTTTATGAATAATTAAAATAAGAACAGAAGCTAAACAGATAAAGGGATGGAATGGTTTATGGATAGATGATTGATGATGGAAGATGGATCGATGATGCTTGATAGATGATGTTTGACTCTCTCAATCCGTGGGTTTGATTGAATCTCTCAATCTGGAATAACACTGGCTTTTGAATCACACAAGCAACCTATGCTAGACGAATCAATAGAACACAAGAATCACTCAAGTATCCTAAGAACGGATTTCTATTCAAAGACTCTCTTTGATAAAAATAAACAAACTGAATATTATTTCTTAAGGATTGAAAGGTGGTTTCTTACAAGGGTCGACCAAGAGCTTATATAGGCTCTGGAGACAATGATTACAAAGCAAAAATCAGAAAGAAATCAAAGGAAATAAAAACTAGCCGTTGGAATAGGATAAATGGATTTTTGGCTAAAAATGGGGAACTTGATGATCTCCTTGAATCTGGAAAGTTTGGGCAAGAAGGAATGGTGTCTTGGGACGTCTAGGTTCCTTGCAAGTAGCTTCAGGAAGCTCTGGTCGTGGAAAAATAGCCGTTGGTGATTTATTCTCCAAGTTGTGAGTGATTCCGAAAAAGGAAACTTGGTGTAAATGAAGATCCTATTAATCCTATGCTTGCTGGTGTAGGGAAAGATGAGGGGAGGCTCTTCTGGACGGTTGTATGTGTATTCTGGAAGCCTTGGATCATGAAGATCCTCTTAATCCTATGCTTGCTGATTGTATCTTGAGATTTCCGTGGTATTTTCTCCTATTCTTGGGCTTTTTGGCTTGATAAGAGATCCATCTTGAAATCCATTTTTTGGTTTGGGTCGGAACGCTTCTTTGTTGGGCTTGAAGAAACTTCTAAACTCGGATGCTCGCAGATGGACGAGATGGAGAACCGCCGGTTTGTAAAATTCGTATATTCCTGGCAAGAGTAGATTTGGAGATGATTCCAGTTGGGGTTGACTCCTAGATGAGTGTAGAATGCATTAAAATTGGTTTCATTACAAAATTCCTCCTGGTTACGGAGATACGCCGTTTTGACTGAACACATATCCTGATTGGTCCTTCGGTTGGCTGAATGGTACATCCGGTTGGCCCCTGGTTCAGGTGTGGTTTCTGTGCCTATATCATCCCCTCTCTCTTGAAAAGGTTTCGACCTCGAAACTGGATAACCTGCACCAAGATAGAGCAAGTCAGGTTTCATCCTCTTTTGAGATTCTAGGGCCTTACCTTGGTATTTTGTCGATTTGGTCTTTGGTGGCAAATCTGGTGGCTCTCCTTTGAGTAGGAACGACCGGACTACTCCTCTATATTGATATGGCCTCCTGGATGTTGTTTTTGATATGATGGGGCGTCAGGAATCAAGAAGTTGTTGATGGTAACTTCTTGCTTTCCTTAGGCATCTAGACACCGTGTGATCTCTTTGTGTGGATCGCCTATGGGATCCTTGGCCTCTGTTCCTGAAATATTCTCAAAAATTTTGGCAGAAAACAAGTGAATTATATCTGTGTTTGAGAATTTATAATTTGGACAAGTAAAATTTAGACTTACCCAAATGGTTTCAGCTAGTTGAAGAATGATTTGCTCTTTGGTAGCTTGTGTGCTTTTATTGTTTCTTGCATCTTCTTCAACGTTTTGTGGACAAGTCAGGTGCTGTCCCTGGCTTTCTTTCAACCTCTCAGACTTGTTTGGTCGCCCATCTCCTTTCCCTATACCTGGATCAAAACTTTTTAGCAAAGACAAGTGCATAAATCCATAATTTGAAAGCTCTAAAGGAACAAGACTATCACTTGCTTTACTTGGCTCTGGTTTCAACTCCAGTGATATGCTTCCTAATAACTTTCTAGATGGACAATTTACAGCAAAGTGTCCCCTCTTATAACATCTACAACATGTCTGAATTTTAATATTTTTAGAATTAGAGGACTTACTTTGATTTGATGATGCTGGTGGCTTTTGCAAACCTTGTTGCATAGCTTCATCTTCAGGACGTGGACCTCCTTTGATATGGACTACTGTGGCCTTGCTATCTGTATTTTCTGAAGTTCCTTTTGACCTTGGACGGATTGCTGGCTTTTTTGGAAGTTGTAGTGAACTCGGCTGTGAACTCTTTGATTGCTTGATAGTGGGCTTTTCTATGGTCGGTTCCACCTCTTGTGGGCTGTGGGGGTGATCAGCCTTCTTACTCCTAGTCCTAAAGCGTGGAGTTGAAGTGTGGACTGCATGTGTATCATTCTTTTGGGGCTGGTGGTATTGGGCTGCAGTTTCCTTCTCAGCCTTTTCAACTAATCTCCTCATTTATAATCTGAAATCTTCCCAAGTATCAATAGATTCGTCATCAGCCTCCTCATCTGATAGTTGGTAACTGTAGTACCAGGTTTTCAAGTTGTCCTCCCATTGTTGATAAGCAGCAGCTTCTTTGTTATAACCAGAAAGGTTGATGGAGGATGCTTCAAGCTCAGTAACATTTCTTCCGGCTTCACTTACAAGTTCTTCCTCTTCAGCCAAGGCAAGTTGGGATTCTTTAACATTTCTTCCGGCCTCACTTATGGATTCCTCCTTTTCAGGCACACCTAGATCATATCCATGGATCTCAGCCTCATGGCTGGGATGCCTTGCTTCATCTTCACTGATTTGAGAATCAGTTTCCTCATACCATGACCCAAAATCTCGGTAAGGCTTCATAGACAATGCTTGTCTCTCCTCCGGACCAGAGAATGGTACTCCAGCCCAAGAACTCTCTTCTATTTCTTGATCAGAATCAGGATGGGTTTGAGCCTCCCATGAGTCCTCTTTAACGTCCAGTTGGAGCTGAGTTTCTTCATCAGATTCATGCTCCCACTCTTCTTTGTTTTCTAGGCAGTTTTCAACTCCAGCCTCTTCCTGCCATGAACCACTTCCATAGCTTTCTTCTAGGACAGCTTCTCTTCTAGAACAATCAGTGGAGTGGTTATCAATGTGGTAAGGGTCTGGTGGTACTGGCTCAGGATCTCCTTCATAAGGATCCTCTTCAAAATCAGTGTTGGAGCCATCGTTGGACCATTCAGCTTCTCTTCTAGAACAATCAGTGGAGTGGTTATCAATGTGGTAAGGGTCTGGTGGTACTGGCTCAGGATCTCCTTCATAAGGATCCTCTTCAAAATCAGTGTTGGAGCCATCGTTGGACCATTGATCATCTCCATAACTACTTTCTTCGTCAAGCATGGATTGCTCTTCTTCCCAAGAGTTATCTTCCTCATCCATGGTACCTGCGATGAAAAACACACAATGTAGTTAAGTGCTTTTAAAGGCAGTGGTCGAATCCTTATGCAAACAAATAATAAAAATGCTTTGGACCGACTTTTCTAAAACAATGATGCAAAAATATTTTTATTTTGTTTTTGAATGCAACAATGACATGGAAGAACTAAGTCAGACTAATATGAAATATGAAAACAAAAATAATGGCAAGTAACAAATGCAATTTTTATTTTTCTTGTTTTGGAATGCAAAACCGAAAAAATAAACTGGAAACAATTCTATAAATCTAATGCAAATAAGACTAAATGATTTTTTTTTTCTTTTTGATATTTAAATGCACAATATAACTACTATATGGTATGCACGAAAGTTTATCATGAGATTTCCGTGGTATTTTCTCCTCTTCTTGGGCTTGTTGGCTTGATAAGAGATCCATCTTGAAGTCCATTTTTTGGTTTGGGTCGGAACGCTTCTTTGTTGGGCTTGAAGCAACTTCTAAACTCGGATGCTCGCAGATGGACGAGATGGAGAACCTCCGGTTTGTAAAATTTGTATCTTCCTGGTCCAAGTAGCTTTGGAGATTCTTCCAATTGGGGTTGACTCCTAGTTGAGTGTAGAATGCATGAAAATTGGTTTCATTGCAAAATTCCTCCTGGTTACGGAGATACGCCGTTTTGACTGAACACATATCCTGGTTGGTCCTTCGGTTGGCTGAATGGTACATCCGATTGGCCCGTGGTTCAGGTGTGGTTTCTGTGCCTATATCAGATATGCTCTCTCCTGGTTCTCTCCGATTCACAGACTCTCATCAACCTCGTGAACTCAAAAAGACGCCATCTAGAGATCGCATCTCCTCTCAACGACATCTATTTAATTTCTCCCCTTTTCAATTCCATCAAGTTTAAGTTTATCCCTAAATTGGAGAATAGTAGAGCTGACTCTGTTGCCAAAGAGGCACTCCTTATTAACCAAACATGATTTTATTTAAATGCAAGTTGATTCACAAAAAAAAAAAAAAGAATGGTTACAAAAGATAAGCTACTTGCAATGTAGTAGAGTGAGGATCGGATCAATTAGGAGACGCCATAGAACATAACTATTGCATACCAGCTTATTATCTAAGTGTGTCAGGTTAATTACGGTTTAGCTAATCACCTAATAGGCTGCTAATACTAACTAATCCGGATCGTATAAACTTTCATTTGATTCCTTAACGTCTTGAACAATGTCTAATAATGAACACAAAGAAAACAATTAGAGTTTAGTTACAAGCACCAAATGTAGCTCAAATCCCACTGTAATCACCGTTATCTCCGCCGGCGGTAGAGAGCATTGGTCCGTAAGGCGATTCCAGATCATCCGTCACAAGATCCTCCGTTCCTCTCAGCGCCGCGTGTAAGATCAAAACCAGAGCTCCGAATCCAACGGTGGTGAGAGCACTGAGCCAAACTCCAGTGGTAACTAGCGCTGCGATCGTTAGAACGATGAGAAGCACCGCCACGACGCCATCGTCGACGGTGAACCCGAAGACGGTGAGCGCCTCCTCGCGAGCGAAATAGAGGAAGAACCAAGCTAAGCCGACGGCTACGAAAGCGAGGATGGCGATCGGGCGTGTGATCAAGGTTAGAGCGAGGAGGACGGAGAGGATGATGGTGTAGTTGATGCGGAAATGAGCAAGGTTCTGAGTGAGGCGAGTTGTGGCGTCGGAGAAGGAGGACGGGAAGCTGAAAGCGGAGAGATCGAGGAAATCGCCCCATGGACGAGCCGCGCCGTTGATCGATTGAACCGTTTCCTTGATTCCGGAGATCACTTGATTCGCCATTGCTGTTCGTTATCTCTCTCCTGAATCTCAGAACCCTAGAAATCCTCAAGATAGAGAACGAAGAGAAGATTTTGACCCAAGAAAAAAAACAGAGAACGAAGAGAAGATAACTTCCTTACAACTGAAAAAGGCCCAAGCCCAATCACTAGAAGCCCACTTTTTGGTTATAGATAAATTTTTTCATCACATTAATTTTTTCTTCTAAAACCGTCACAAGAAAATATCGACTATCATGTGGTCTGTGGCTATCATACAAATTTTAACGTATAATCGTGTTTGGTTATCATACTAATTATGTGGTGGTTAAGTGCATATACCCGTGTTTATGGGACTGCTAACAATGTTTGTTTACAAACTAATCAATGTCGAGAAATTAAAATTTTGATTTACGATAAGCAAGTGAATGTTTCCTAATGATGAAATCTCCTTGAGCATGCTTAAAGTGTAAGCTTATCAAATGCTACAGGAATTAGAATAAATTATAATCAACATAATGAACATAACGAAACTCAATAACATTTGATTTTAAGATCCTGGCCACATAATATGAAAATGCATGAGCTAGAGTTGATAAAGTATCTAAAGTTTCATCATAAAACAACAACAGAAAGGCCATATAAAGATTGGAACACATTCCCCAAGTTTAACAACAAGCTCTTCACTTGAGGGGAATGAAACGGGAGGAGTGGGTAGCACCAACACCAGGCCTACCGTGCTTAACCGGCTTGTATGAGATGGAGAACTCAGCCAAGTAGTGACCAATCATCTCGGGCTTGATCTCGACCTGGTTAAAGGTCTTTCCATTGTACACTCCAATGATGCTTCCGATCATCTCTGGGACAATGATCATGTTCCTCAGGTGGGTTCTCACCGGCTCTGGCTTCTCACCTTGTGGTGCCTCCCTTTTCTAATTATTAACCAAAAGCATAAACACTTAGTTGTGATTAAAGAAAATTAATGTTCTTAAGTAAACATGAAAAGTATTAAATAGTAGACTAATGATATGTTGATCATAGCAATAGTTTCCAGTAATAAGTAAAAATGTAACAATCATAAGTAAAGACAAGGCTATTATATATATCAGGTAGACAGATTCAGCAACTCAAACATCTCTATGACACGGATTAATTGATGTAAAAACTATTGTAAATATACAGAAATTTTTCACGTTCAGGCAACAAACTAAAGTTTGCAACAAATAAAAAAAAACAAACAAGACGGAACACAAAGACAGACATTCTAGGATCTGAAAGACATAACTGATTATATTCCGACAATCAAGCCCATTTCACTACCACATTAAGAAATGAAATGCTTACCGCCTTACGCAGCTTCTTAATGAGAGCCATTGGCTTCCTGGTCAAGCCTCTAGAGAACCTAAACCAATTTCAGACAGAGAGATATGTCAGAAAAAAAAAAACATAAATCAGCCATTACAGAACATAATCTACAATGTGAAATCATTTTTATTGTCTTTACCTTCTGCGAATACGAGAAGGGAAGAGCTTGACAAGGTCATCAGTAGACATATCGAGAAGAGCATCGAGATCGACTCCTTTGAAGGCAAACTTCTTGAATGTCCTCTTCTTCGGGACTCCAGCCGCAGCAACCTCTGGTTCCACATCCGCCTACATAGATAGTATTTAACCAAACCATCAGTATCAGATAACGAAATGAGGAAAGAAGATTCAGAGATTGAGAACTCACCATGACTAGATCTCAGCAAAAAGGATAAAACCCCTAAGACCGTTAGAGAAGCTTGAGAGACTGGTTGTCTGCGTCAGGTCTTTGCGGAGAGAGGAGGTTTGGTTCGGCGCTACAAATATATATGGGGAACACTTGAGAACCCTATATTCTTATTTATTCTTTAGTGGCTCTATATTCTCTTTATTTTCATAACAGCACGCACTTTCTTTTTTTTAGCTGTATAACCCCTTGTGTAACTAAGCCATTAAATATCCACAATAACATGATTTTAAAACAGGATAACATGAACAAATTGAAATACAATTATTATTCTTTAGTGTAGTTACATATTGTAAACATATGAGAAAAATCATATCTTCAGTACTTAGAAGATAAATTATGATTTCCATGGAATTTTAATTTTGATTTTGGTGAATTGTTTTTTTTATGTCACTTGTGTTAAAACACATTATGAGGAAATCATATCTTGTAATATACATAATGTTCTGAGTTATGTTAGTAATCAACTTTATAAAATCATATTCATATATACGTGTATATATATAATTGTTAAGCAGTAGAAAAGTGAAAAAAAAAACATTTTAATAGTTTTATTCTTATTTAGACTAGTACAAAAATACTGAAAAAAAGCTGGTGAAAACAAATCAAAACAGAAGTTCAAAATAAATAAAAACACGCAAATGGCAAACAGCAAAAGACAACAGTTTATAGGGATTTTGCTTGGGTCTTTTCGATTTTCTTGATGGTATCATTAAGTTTTCTCTGAACCTCAGGCCTTGATGGGACTATAACGATTTCCGTCCAAACTGAACCTGGCTGGCTTAACAGGCTTGGATCCGAGTAAAGCTCGTAAATAGATTCTGCATCTGGATTAAGATTGCTGACCCGTTTTAAACACTCGATGTCTTCTGGATCCACCAAAAGCCTACTATTTCCAGCTTTCCACGCTATAAGCTGCTCCAACGAACCAACCAAAGAGAATAACATGTTACATGTTACATGTTAGTATCTGAAAAAAAAAATGACGTTATATTGATATTGACTTTAACTTTGTTACCCTTGGAGGACCACCAACAGCGTTGGTGCAGTAAAGCCTAGCGTTATCAACAAGCTCACAGTATTTTGGGAACGCATTAGCAAAACTCTTGTGTGATTTTAGCTGAGATTTCACCCTCACTGCTCTCTTCACCATTAGAGCTCTCCGTATGCCTCTTGCTACTGCTAGATAAGCATCACAAACAACACCGACCAGCTCGATCCTATATGGTTTCAAGTTTTGTTGTTTCCCATTTGGTTCTGTTTCTTCTTTTCTCCAATATTCTTCGGTCGTTGTCCCGTCTTCGTTCACCTTGTAGCCTGCGCCCATTCTATATCTATGTTTGTGGACGTTCCTAGCCATTGTGATCATTTGTTCCACGAATGGCTCCCATGATAAGGTTCCATCCATTATCACATCACGTCCTTCGTTTAATGCTGTTACTAGTAATGATGATGCAGCATCGGTAGATGATTGGTGAACCTATATATATTATGTATATATTTTAAATGTAGTCCATTTGTCATAAACCTAAGGATTTAGAAATAATGAACGTACCAATTCAGCAGTTTGAAGCATATCGTCGTGGTGACCTCTAGAACTAAGAGCTCTATATATAACATCCGTCTCCTTAAACGCATCTGCTTCTATCAACACTGCGTCGTCCCCTGCCTCAGACCAAAATGGCCTGCCAAAATATATATTTTTGGTAATTTAATTGGCTTTATAGCTACATGCATTTAAGCATATCACATAAAATGCAAGCATGCATATTTTGTATATATAATAGATATAATTAAAACTTTACTCGTGGAGGATATCTTTGAGGACGGTGCTCTTTCCGGCGCCCATTCCGCCGCCCATAAGGAGGAGGACCGGACTGCGTTTGTTATGAGCCACCGGAGACATTACTTCAGTACAGTGCGACTCACCGCTGCTGCCGACGTTGATGACTTTCATCTCTTCAACTAATGTCGAGAAAACCCTTGTCACCTTCAGGTCTTTTGTTACTCTTTCAAATCTTTGTTTTCTGCATTATATTAAACAAATGTATATAATCAACTGAATATACGATTTTGTTGACATGGTCCACTTAGTTTTACAATCTTTTTAATGTTAATGAATAGTATATTTAAAGTAGATAATTAAGTTGGAGTCATTAGCACGGCAACGATGATTACGCAATTCATATACTATTTTATATGCATTTATCAACTAATGTATTTATAATATATATATATATATATATATATATATATATATATATATATGATAGTTGCGTCCTTGTGTGAGATCATATAGAATTATTGGATATGGAACAATTCGAACACCTTGTCGCTGCCATCACGAAGTCCTTGAGTTTTGGTGCTTTCTGATCCGATTCGTCGCTTAAAACCTGTCGTATGGAGAAATAAATATTTTATTATTCATACTCATTATTATATATATTTTTAATTCATACGCATTATTAGCCTACTCCACCCAGCGGAAAAGTTGAATGTTTCTTTTTCCAAAAAAATGGAATGTTTAATATATATTTGAAAAGAAAACTAATGATATCATATAACGACTTGAAAGAGTCAAAACAAACCTACAAAATACACTAGCTCCAATCAGTATTTTTGTGCTGAAAACACTTCAAGTAGTTGTCAAAATATAAAACATGTTGATTTTTTATGTACAGAAACGAAATTAAGTACCTGAGAGATGAGGTTGGAAGATTGAGTCCAATTGAAAGCAAAATACGTGAGAATGCATCTTTCCAATTCTTCAAGGAGATGAACGTAGAGAGACTCAGGCTCAGCTTCATTCACCAAATATTCATACACATTCTCATCATATCCCTTTGTTTTCACCAAATATGCATTTGCCAGTTTGCATAGTTGTGGGCATTCATTTGGATCCTCAAATCCTAGCTGCCTTGCTGTATTTTTTGGATATAATATGTTAAATATTAATTAAATCAATAATACATGTCAAGCAATTATTGTTGTAAAAAAAGAGAAATATAAATGTCTACATAAGATAATGAAATTTTACAGAGGTCCCTTAATTTCATGAAAGGTCTGTATGGAGATAAAGCGGTACATGTATCATTTATCATGTATGTAGTCTATTAACGCCTCCATCACCATAAGCTATGTAGACTTGTGTAGATAAGCCCTTATAATGTCAGGTATATATAAAATCTCCACTAGAACTTCATGCAAGAATTTGGAAGAATGCAATCATTGATATCATGTGATTACAAGCTTCGGTGATAAAGTTGTACATGCATGTAGTCTATTAAAGCCTGCAGACAAGCCCTTATAATTACAGGGATGTGTATAAGAAGTCTTCACTATAACTATTATATATTCTATAATCTTAATTAATCAATGAGATCATGTGATTATAGGCTTTTGAGGTAGTATCAAATTATCAATATAACTTTGTCCTATTAATATAGGGCATGTTTGTTTCAACATCTGGAAGGACCATCTGGATGAAAATGAGAGTTTTGTTTGTTAAGGCACTAAAAGTGCAACACATTCAGATGGATCATCCGGATGACTTTTGGAAATCTAGGCTTAATTTTAAAATCCATTCAGCTGAACTAATTTGAATCATTTGAATGGAGATGGTTCATTCAAAATGGTATAACGTCTATTATACCCCTAATGTAATTCACAAATTACAAACATAAACATAATATCATTTTTGTCACAAACGAAAACTGACAAAACTACAAAAACACTTTTTCTTGTGCTAAAAACTACTTTTTCACGCCAAAACCCCAAAACGCATTTTCCCGCTAAAATTGCAAAAAAATGTTTTCCCGTCAAAATTGCAAAAACGTGTTTTTCCGCAAAAACCGAAAACACGTTTTCATGCCAAAATCACAAAAAAAATGTTTTCACGCCAACACCCCAAAATACATTTTTCCGTCAAAACACAAAAAAACATGTTTTCCCGCCAAAGTCGCAAACCGTGTTTTCCCGCCAAAATTGCAAAAACGTGTTTTCCCGCCAAAACCAAAAAATGTGTTTTCCCGCCAAAACCAAAAAACNNNGTGTTTTCCCGCCAAAATCGCAAAAATGTGTTTTCCCGCCAAAATCGCAAAAATGTGTTTTCCCGCCAAAATCGCAAAAATGTGTTTTCCCGCCAAAATCGCAAAAATGTGTTTTCCCGCCAAAATCGCAAAAATGTGTTTTCCCGCCAAAATCGCAAAAATGTGTTTTCCCGCCAAAATCGCAAAAATGTGTTTTCCCGCCAAAATCGCAAAAATGTGTTTTCCTCCAAAAACGCAAAAATGCATTTTCCCGACAAAACCGCAAAAACGTGTTTTCCCGCCAAAATCGCAAAAATGTGTTTTCCCGCCAAAATCGCAAAAACGTGGTTCCCTCCAAAACCGCAAAAACGTGTTTTCTCGCCAAAAACGTGTTTTTCCGTCAAAACCGCAAAAACTTGTTTTCTCGCCAAAACAAAAAAAATGTATTTTCCCGCCAAAACCGAAAAATATCGTTTTTCCGCCAAAACCGAAAAATCTTGTTTTCCGCCAAAACATAAAAATTGTGTTTTCTCACTAAAACCGAAAAAACTTGTTTTCCCGTCCAAACCGCAAAAAGAAAACTCGTTAATTTTGAAATAATTCTAATGTAAATATATTAAACTAAATAATTAAATGTAATATAGTTAAAATTAATATTAGACACAAGGATATTTTGGTAATTTTTTTACTAAACTCATTTGAATGGAAATGAAAATAAAGAAACAAACATAAGATTCATTTAGATGATTCATCTAGATGAGCTATGTGGATGGACAAACAAACAATCGCAAAAATCTGAATGGATCATTTGAATAGATCATATAAATGAATCATTTGGATGGAGATGGCAAATGGTGAAACAAACAGCCCCGTAATCATTTGGTCAATACTGATTATTTTTCTTTCTTCCTACTTAAGAGTATTAGCAACTTTTGTTTTGGGCTATATATTAGCGAAAAGTTCATTGTTAAAATGTCTTGGAGATCCAAGAAAACGTACCAACATAGTGGGAGAATCTCTCGAGGTTTGATCGTCGACCTGAATCTTTCCTCTCAATCAAAGGGGCTATCTTCTGATCTTTGTTCCCCATGGAATCACCTTGATGAGCTTTCCTGCGGTGAAGGAATGATTCTCCGGCGAAAGCAGCAGCAGCGACAAGAAGACCACCAAGAGAAGCGAGGAGGAGATGAGTGAGATTAAGTGGTTTGCAGCCACCATTTAACTCATCTGGCGTTCCTTCTATAGCAAACAAAACCAACCAGAGAGAGAAATCAAAAGAACAAATTATTATTTTATTATTCATCAAACACGTCATTTACCTGTAGGTCATTTTTGGAATTAAAAAATGTGTACTTGGCATTGAGACTGAGACGGGAGGCAGCACTAATAACTCAGCACATGCACCATGATCACTGATATCTTCTCTTATTATTATTATTTTTGACCAAATATCTACTAGTATTAATTTAATTCTTCTCATCTATGTGTTCTTGGTGAATTTCTCTTAATAATGCAAACTTTGGGTTTTCAATGCTCATTATTATATAGGAGTACTGGGACCGGCCCGCCCTACGGACGGAAAGTTATAATAAAAGTGATTTTATAATAATTTATGAAGTAATTTAAAATTATGATAGATTAAAAAATATTATAAACGAAAAAATAATGAAAACTTATGAGATCATTATAATTATTTTTTTTGTTTTGAATTATAATGACAGTAAATTTTACTATTCTCTGATAAATAACATTATATTTTTAATATTTATTTTAATTCAAATGTTTTGTTTTATAATATTCTTAATTAAACTAACGTATTTAAGGTTTTTTTTTTTGCGAATATTACTCAAAACATGAAGTCATTCCTAAAGTAATTCATACTTCTTCCTTTTTTTGTGATGTAATTGTATATTCCGTTTGTATGTATGTTTTGTAAAATTTTGTTAAGAGAAGTATATAATAATGTTTATGGTTTTGAGAATTTTAGGGTGTTGAAGGATTATTTATGTTAAGATTAGTTATATTTGAGTTAAAATATTTTAATGAGGGGGTTCATTGAATGAATTAATGTGATAATCAATGAGGATACATGAATCCAACCGACTTCCATAACGGTTCCAAAATTCAACCAATGGTAGAAGAAGTGGAATCGAACAGCCAAATATGACGCCTTCCAACTGACCTTTATCGGAATTCAGCGTGGCCGGTGCATCAAATCTTCATTGGCCGTAGGTTTGAACCGGAGTTGTTAAAACGCAGCAGATCTGTTTTTCGTTCGTCGATATTATTTTTGGAGAAGAAGCCGTCTCATGTGGGACCCCCTCATGTGTTACCCTAAAGCCCAGAAATCCAATTATGTTAAGCCCAAAACACTGATCTGAAATATTTATTAACAAAAAGAGAAAAGCTCATTAATAATTGTGATTAAGTGAAACGGTGAGTATCATCCAACCCGGACACGTGTCGGCCTGTCAGCAACCAACTTTATGACGTGGCGCAACAGGAGTGAGGCAAACATATTTATATATATATAGATAGATACGTAGTAATAGTACTTAATCATTATTATTATGTGATCAAAATTATATCATGCGTGATGTAGTGCATTTTATATACATACTAGGGCCAGCCCGCCCTACGGACGGGATGATAATTTGAAAATAATGTAAGACAGATTTTGATCTGTGTTTTGCAAGCGCTGAATATTTTATGATGATAAATTCTACATCTTAATAAATATTTTATTAATTTTTAAGAACATTTGTATTTAAAATATTTTTGAATTTAAATCAGTGTTTTTTAATTTGATCCGAACCCACGGTCAAACCGATTAATCCAGTGGTTCGATAATTCAATTTAGGTTTTTAAAAATATCCATATTTAAAAAATGACGAAAACCCGAAACTAAATCGATTGAACCGATAGATGGCCAATATGTAATATAATTTGATTTAAATTGTTATAGTTTCATAATTTGTCATCTTTTAATCCAAAAGATTATATGTATTTTCGTTTTTTATAAATTATTTGAACTTTTCCATTATTTAATTTATCTAAATAATTTGAGAGAAAATTGTTAGAAATTATAAAAAAGATGAAATATTAGTTAAACATAAATATTAACATCTAACTAACACACTAAATACATATTAGGAACTCTGTATTTGAAACCAATTATTAAATAACAGAGTAAAGGGTCTCAAACTATTAGTATTTGTATTTCTGAAAACGATGTCTTCGTATAAAGCTCAGAAGGGTTGGACATCAGATTGGCTGTTGTTCCTGCGATGAAAGTGATTTAGTCAATGTATTTTTTTTAAATCGGACCAGAGATAGCAGAAGAACATATCCAAATTGATACTAACCCTATGTGTCTCCGCGGCCCTGTATATACGCTGGTTGCTGTCACTGTGAGTCGTGAGGTGTTCTAC
>NC_027755.1:541637-573162 GCF_000695525.1 Brassica oleracea var. oleracea
GCCTATCTCCTCTCCAAAGTCCCATCAAATGCTAAAGTGTATTTAACCTCTGATTCCATTGAGTTAGAAGCTACACCAGATGATGACAAAACACTAAAGATGATGAATCTTGAAATCTCAGTTTAAAATATAACTCACTAATCAGTGTCATGTTGCTCATATATCCTATAAAACTGGTACCCGAAGCAAAAGCCTTGGGTAACCAAATAAAAAACTGTTAAAAATAAATTAATTCGTAAATTACATTTAAAATGTTTAGTTTATTATATCTATAATGAAAGTTAGACTACATTGACTACTTTGTTACTCCATTACGTCTTTTCTTTTGTTTTTGAATGAATTGAAACTTTTAGTTTCTCATATAAATTTTATTTTAAACATATTGATTCAAAACTAACCAATCCCATTGTGCTAAACTTTAAACAAACCATTTAATCTATAAATATATTTTTTGTCATATAAACATATAGTATACATGCAAACTTTGTATTATACGTATATATTAAATAGCACAACAAATTTCTTCCTGTTTACTTTTTTTTTGTTAAAGTACTTTTTACTCTTTTTGTGTTTTTAATAACCCGTTAGATTTCGGTATGCCACATACCTTAGCGAATAGTGAGTTTCCTACAAACTAAAATAAAATGAATTGGTTTACAAAATATTTGGTATTAGTATAGATTATATTATTACATTTCATTATTTAGATGTGATAAAATCATAATGAAAACATTTATAAATTTATAGATCTTATGTTTTACTACTATATAAAAATTTATAACGGCTATAAGATATATTATGTGTTATACTACTAATTCATTTTAAAAGTTAATATTATTCTCTTAGCATAGATTACTATTTGTGTGTGTTAGTTAGAGACTTTTTTTTTTGGGCCACTGAGACAATATTCACTGAGACGATATTTGTTCACCAATCCCTCGACATACAAAGCCTATGAAAGATGACCCGTAGCTCGTGTCATAAAATACTCAATTTAATATTTTCTTATAAAATATTATTAGTTTTATAAAATATTTTTTATAAAGTGGTTTTATTGTATGATAGATTTATTCTAGTTACCAAAAAAGAATAGGAAAAGATAGATTTATTCATCAAATCGTTCTTCTTCCTTAATTTGTTTTTATTTTCTTCTTCGCTTTCTTTTCGACTCCTGCAATTTTCTTTTTTCAATTTCTTCAAATCTTTTCTTAAATTCTTCAGATTTTTTTTTTTGAAAAAAATAGATTTTTCTTATGCTTTGACGTTTACTTTAATTTCTTTTAATATATTGTTTCTTTTCTTTCATTGGCCATACATCATTTGCTTTTAAATCCAATAGTTGCATTAACTTCTGCGATCTTTGACTTCTTTTTTTCCCAACACACTCATTTTCTTGTCTTCGCCTTTTTTCTATCCTTGACTTATTTTTTCCTTTTCATTTGCATGTTTCAGATCTGACTTCTTGGAGAAGAACGTGAAAAACCATTTACGCATCACCACCGACGCTGTTTACATTTACCATATTTGCAACTGAGCACTGTCATTTGTTCCGGCCACCACCGTTGTCATTTCTTCCACCATCGCCATTATTGTCATATCTTATTCTACCGACATAAGTATTCTGTATTTAGATTTATTATAATTTCTGTTTATTTTCGTCTGTAATATTTTAATGATTTAAAATCGTTTTATATTTTCTACTTTATTATTTTGTTAAGATTAGAATTTGGCCCAATTTAACAAAAGTAGTCCAATATGTATAAGTCTCGAATATACATTTGGAGTTAATTCTTAGTGGACTGGACTTTATAAATTAAAATAATGACAACAGAAAAAACGAAAACTCAGACGGAACACAAACAAAAAATAAATAAAACGCATCGTTTTTGTGAAAGGGAACAAGTATCGCTTCTAGAATGCACGACTTTACACGTAGCATCACAGGAGGGTCACCAACATCTTTATATATATATATAGATATACAGAATCAAACAGTTTTAGAATATTAATTCCGGTAGTGGAAGAGTATCTCCATTCTTATTATTTAATTAAGATTTTCATTTGAATTATTAAAGAATACCTAAAATTTTGAGATTCACAAATAACTTTTTCTTTTGATATTTTTTTAAGAACCTTGGTCCGATAGAAGAGATGATGCTGCGTCATGAGAATGTGATAACATATCCCCATTTATTTCTAATTAAACAACCCAACGATACCCTTCTTTAAACACCGGCAAGCTTTGGGGGATACTTGTAGAGACTTAGCTTCTTCTAGCCTCCCATATATTGTTTCCTTTTTTGTTGAAATATTTAGTTTTAAATACTGCTAGATTTTGATATGCGCGTCCGCGCGGATGTTTTGTTCAATTTTTAAACATTTTAGAATGACCCTATTTTATGGTTTTAACCTATTAGAATAACTTCAACTTGTTTGTTCATGGTTAGCTACTGAAATTATTTCTTAATGAGTGTTTTTATAACTCTGTGTTAAGTAATCATTTTATTTTGACAGATATAACACTAAAATGCATCATATTTGAGTTTCAATTATATCTTTTATTATATTAAATCTAGAGATGGTTATTCAAAATTTTAATTTGTATATAAAGATAAAATTTTATTTTTATTATATTCGAAAATATATTATTTAAAACTACTTATATATGATTTAAAACAATATTATTTGTTGGTATATGTTTTGATAGATTAGATTTATTGTATAAATTTGTTGCAAAAATAGGTAGTTTGTATATGTTTAAATGTGATAAAATTATAATATTCTATAAATAAAATTAAGAATTGCTTTGATAATTTGTTGGCCCAACAAAAGAGAAATTGTCAAACATATCACACCTCATCTATTATAAAGGCCCAAACCAAAATTGTTTTTTCGGGAAAAAATAGAAGAAGATTACCGGCTTTTCTCGTTCTAAGGACTTTTTGTGGCGTCTTATATCTTTGTCTTCACCTGATATTTTGTTGTCAACCGCACGGATATTTGCTTCCACTTTTATATACGTAAAAATCTTATTTTTACATCGTTAATAGTAAATATTCTTAACATTGACCATATTTCCAAGCGTTTATTACTTTTTCGAACAAAATAATATTATAGTCAACATGTTCCCATATAAGTAATTGTTTCAAACAGTTACATATATTTATAACTTAGTATTATGTATTTATTTCAATGGATATGCATTTGAATATTAGACATCTTCATATATTCAAAGATTAACTAGTTCATTTGAGTTATTTTGTATTTAACACATATATTATTTAAAAATTATAAGTGATAATTTAATATAATAGTTTAAATTATATGGTTATGAAGAATATTATTGCTTAGCTAGATTATATAAAGTAGGGTTAGGTAAAAAACCGAGTCCGAAGAACCAACCTAATCTGTTCCGAATCCGAACCAAAATTGGTTAAATATCCGAACATAAAATTTTGGTTTGTAGAGAAACGGAACTGAACCCGATATGAACTGAAGTATTTCAAGTACCAAAATCCAAAATAGAATTATATACCTAAATATGTTAATTAATGTAGATTTAATATATAAAAATATCCAAAATATATTAGATATTTAAAAATGTCTAAAATACTTGAAAATATATACAAATAGTAAAAATAAATGTATAAAATAGCTGAAAAATATTCAAAATACCAAAAAATACTTAAAATATTTATTGATTGTCTATTCAGATATTCAAGCCAAACCAATTTATATGTTAAGTTTATAAATTTAAAGTATATTATGCATTAAAATTTTTTAAAAATAATTAAATGGGTTACTGGAACCGGCAAATACCCGCATAAAAGCCAAACAAAATTTTATAAGTATCTGAATGGGCCGAAATTTTTAATTTCGAAACCCGAATAGATTGGAACCAAATTTGATTTGAGACCCGAATGCCAACCCTTATAAAGTATTGCCTAAACCACTTTATAGTTATCAAGAATATTATGTATTTATTCACTTGTGTTTAATTCAAACGAATTTCCTGTATTTAATTCACTTGTGTTTGATTCAAACGAATTTTCAGTTTATAGTGATTTGTGGTCATATTTTGGATTGTCAAGATTAGTTATGATGCTAGCATAAAAATAGGTAAATTATTCTGAATTTTATTGATTTAGGAAAATACAAAGTTACCTCCCCACCGTTTTTTTTTTGTCAATCTGTTTTCATTAAATTTTAAAGCCCAAAAGCTTAGTACATAAAGATTGATGACATACAGCCCAAAAAAATCTCAAACACGTGAGCAAGGATGATTCTACAAACAAAACACGTGTACTATTGCAAAAGAAAATTTCACACGTGACTTCTGATGAAAGAAGATGAATTGCCCAAAAAAGGAATTGTGTGTAGCCGGTAAACGTCGTTGCCCTCCGGTCATCTTCTCCGATTACCGTCACCAATCTTCAATTGCTTAGAGCTCCAGAAAACAGCCGTGAACATCAACCCCACCTCCTTTACTAAATGTCACTGTATTTAGAGACGCCATCAAAGACCCCTAATCTACTTTTCTGAAGCTAGAATTACCATATCGATCCCTAACATCTCGATTTGATCAACATGGGAAAACTTACACTAAAATCCGAGATTCACATCCGTGTATAATCTCAATCAATCATAATCAAAGAAAATCGTGATCCTTTAAAGATCCAGTCATTGTAAAGAGATGCAAAAGTAGAAGAGAACATCGGCAAGACGAAAAACGGAATTCGCGATTGAACATGATAATCCCATTAAACGGAATTCGCTATCATTCTCTCTCTGTCTATTATACATATACACTGACGAAAAAAAAACTGGTTATGTCGATTTAAGTTTGCTGGTTTTGTCGAGTTATAAAATGGGTTAAAGAAACTGTAAAACTTAGGGGTAGGTATTTTCTTCTTTACTTATGCTTGATACTTGGATTGCGTTGAACTAGTAATGAATTTTTTGACTTGTACTTCACTTATCAGAAACGAGTACTTATTATTTCGATTATTATTTCGAGTACTTGTCCAAAAATATGTTACTTGCAAGTTACTTGTCTTATTTGATTATTTGCTACTTACAAGTATTTATAAATTACTTAGATATATTTTCAACTTTCTAAAAATTACTTGATAGATAATATTTTAAGAGAGAAGGTTATGAAAGTTTGTTTTATTTATATGATTTGGTAAAAATACGAGAGTTATTTTAAATAAAATATTTGCACCTAATATAAAAAAAGAAGAAGAAGGAATTCAATTAGAAAGTATTGTTTACTTCTTACAACAAAGAAATATTTGTTTAGAGCTTTAGTTTTTATGGTTAGTTATCATTTTTTAGTCGTAAAACAAGTAACGAATAATATCAAGGCGAGTCGTAACTTTTTTTGTGATACTTGTTACTTGTCTTTTACTTACAAGTAGCAAAACTTTTTTCTTTTTTTTTGACAAAATAGCAAATAACAAAATTTAACGACTTGATACTTGACTTGGCAACGACGAATACTTGAAAAAATGAGGCGAGTATAGTTCAAGTAGCGGGTACAAGGCAAGTAACGAGTATTCATGCCCAGTCCTAGTAAAACTACTGTGTTCTGATCAATGGTATTCTCTCGTAATTATTTAGGAAAACTCAGGGTTAAATATTATTTGTACTTCTATTTTAATAGTTTAGATAGCTAGCAAGGACGTTGGCTGTTTCATTAGTCTCCAAGCGTGCTTAGCTATATTATTATCATGACAAAAATAACAGTGTTGATAAGTAAAACCATTACATATTGAGTGATAAGAATCACATCGGGTTTTGAGAAAAAGAAAAACAAAGTGTTCATTTTGCAGACATGACCCAACGCAAAAACAATCGTAGGCAGAGACTTAAACATAAAGTGACATCTGGCTGTTTCAAAGCACTGGAATCCATCATGATGCGAAAATGCGAAAATAAAACAGAGATCACCTTTGTATCACAAACCAACATTATTCAAATTCTAAGTTACCCACAAAGATCGTCTTTAACAATTGTAGATCACTTAGGTTTTATTATAGCATTATTATTAAGTATCTGATTCACGCAAACTCGTGGTCAGATGAAAACAAATTAACCGATTCTTATTTGCTTGTAGGTAAAGAAAAATAATAAGATTCATTCAGAGCTTAGGACGGGGAGCAAGGTACTTAGTATGGCGACCTTGAGCAATCATCTTACCATTCTTCTTCCTCCTCAGCTCAACACTCGCAACCGCTACAGCTTTGCCCACACGCAGAGCCCTTGACTCAATCTCTATCTCTTCCTGTAATAAAAATCACTAATATGAATATTTCGTTTCTTTGCCAACACAAACAAAAAAAAGAATATTATGATATTTACGTCAAGGAAAGCAGCATCAAGGTATGAAACATTGATCTCCACTGATACTCCCTCCGACTGATCTGAATCTACGTTTGTGTAAATTGCAGCTGTCCCTATCAAATCCACCACTGTCGCCATTGCTCCTCCGTGTAAGAATTTTCCTGCGTTCTTTCCTCAACAAACCATAATTCCAAAATTATAAATCGACAAATTAGGTTTTAAAAAATAAATAAATATTTTACCAGGAGATGAGGTTGGACTTTCATGGAGCAGACGATTCGACCAGGTTCGATGAGATCTACTTTTATACCTTTCAGCACGAATCGCTCGATGAATCTGGATGGTAATTTCGCAACTTGTGATTCCTTGTCCTTGCCGCCTTCATCGATTACTTCTCCCTCAAGATACCGTGTAACCGATCCTAGGTTCATGTTTTCCTTCCTTTTTTTTTTTCTTCTCTCGTGGCTTTTCCAAGGATAATCGATTATGAGTGTTTTTATTTGATCAGATTTTGAAGGATTGGCCACACGAAGAACTAGTCAAGAGGTTAGGCAAAGTTAGACAAAATTACAACACATACATTATACAATTAGACAAGATAATAAACCATATGTTATACTTATATCAACCGAAGTTAACTATTGTAGTTCCATCTTTTATTACAAAAAGGGGTTAACTATAGTTATTTATATAAACTTACAAGAACATATTTGTTTATAGAAATGCGGAATCTATCTTTTATATAAAAGGAAAGGATTATTCATTTGAAAACGTAGAGGAAGACAAAGACAAAACTCTTTACACAAATTGTATATTTCATGATTTTCCTTTTTTTTCATATAAAATAAAATCATTACAAATCCCAAATACCTGAAAAAACTATAATCCATCTTTCATTTCCTCACAAGAGGCAGAGATTGGTGCTGCACACTCAGTGACCATTGGACGGCCTGAACTCAGTGTAGCCATTGATCCCTGAAGAAAAACTCTGATTCGTAGAGTCCAATCCAAAGTTGTATGTGTGATGGTATGATGCTGTGTCTTCCATATTACTATTCCTCATAGCTAGTAAAGACAGGTCCATGTTTGCCATCTGCCACTGCGTCGGTATCAAACCTTCTGCATATGGTCCACGTGGCATGTAGTGGAATCCTTCATCTCCAAAACTCCTGGACCTGCCACTAGACAATAACTCACCTGAGATGCCTAAATCAGCACTGCCACCACCATGGTAAGAGTATTGGTTGTTGAACAGCTGAGGTTCTGAATTGAATATGCTTCCATTAAACACCATGCTGCCGCAGTTTTCGTCTTCCAGCAGGTCGTTGATGATGTCTAGGTGAGGGAACTCGTCGGTCATCAAGCTTTGTGCTTGTTGTCGCGCCGTCTCAGTATCAATGTGGTTCAGAGAAGTGTTGCTAGCCACGGCCGGTGTGTAACGGTTGTTCATTCCCATGTTTACAGAATTAAAACTCCTTGATCGAAAGGACCCATCCTGACCGAAAGGGAAGCTTGACTGATAAGCCGGTGTTTGTGTGTAAGATGCTGACGGCAATGTGGTTGGGACAACTCCATGAGAGCTTGGGTGGTGGTTGAAACTAGATGACGAGCCAGGAGAGTTACCGACTATGGCGTGTTTATAGGATTGAGGAGTGTAAGTTTGGTGGTTGCGTAGTGAAGAGTCAGGACCTAGACGACCCGAACGAGGAAGGGGTGTTGTTGGTTGAACCGAGGAGGAGACGATAACAGGCGCTGGTCGCATCGCAGGGATTATTGGAGCACTAGAAGGCCTTGTTACAGTTGTTGTTGCAGGTTGTTTTGGAGCAGTGATCTTTTGTATATCAGCTTTGAGACCACCAGCTTGCGACTGACTATCTGAAGATGGCGGTGACACCTGACTTGATGAAGGTGGTCCAGTAGCTGACATTACTTTCTTGTTTGGAACAGCGTCTGCGTTTGAAACGCTCCTTTTCTCCTGTTTTGTCTGAGTTAACGGTGGAGGATTCTTAGCAGCAGTTCTTGGAGAAGAAAGCACAGCAGCGCTTTTCTCTTCAAGTCGATCCATGCGAGCTGAGTTCACAATGACTTGAGCCACGTTGCGTAGCTGAAATAGGAATTTGCATTAGTTCAATCAGTCAGAATCTCACTTCTATAAGTTTTGAACACTTAAAGTATGAGTGACCACCAACCTTCCCAACGGGTCTACGATTCCGAGAGCTCTCTGATTCCTGGATGTGGGAGACAACAACCCAATCAGATTCGGAAGACGAATTTTGACTCTTTGGCTGATCATCATCTATCACAGTCACTAAACTGCAGGCATCAGATGTCATTTTTACTTGCTGGTTCTTTCCTCTGCAAAATCACAAAGGTGTGTTATCATTAGTAATCAGAACAGACAGAACAAGGGAAGGTCAAAACAAACTTACTTGTTTGGTGACTTCTGGTTTTGATAATTCAAGAAATTCCCTTTGTAAGAGCCGTTGGTAACACCTGACCGGATAGAATCGTTAGAACAAGTCGAGGAACTATCATCCATAGTGGACGGATTCTTTCTTTCCGCAATTCCATTGGGTGTAGATATGGAAATGCTGCTCCCTTCTGATGGAGGAGGATGAATTTCCAAAGCATCGGCATCCCAATGAACAGAACTACTGTCCCCATCTTCTAAATCAGGGTGAAGAATGTCAGCCGAACCATCCACGGAGTCAGATATGTCGGACACCTCTTCAAGAGTATCAGTCTTTTCAGCTGAGGGTTGTGCTTTCTCTGTAACAGAATCATTTTCCTCCTCATCATGGTGGTTTTCCTCGAGATCCTTTTCATGTGTTGCTAATGTCACCTTTTCTTCCTTCTTTTTGTCCTTCCCTTTATTTTTGTTCCGTTTCTGCTTTGCCTATAAAAATGTCCAACAACCAAAGAAAACTTTCATCAACATCAAAGCTGTATAGGACATGCAGGAGCAAGATTAGTTTTTGGAACAGCAGAAAGTATCACACCTGTTTCTTCTTAGATTTCTTCTCTCTCTCTGCTGCTCCTCTTTTGGCTCTCTGTTCGGTTTCTGCTAACCACTCTTCCTCTTCCTCACGAATTAAGTCTTCCTGCCTTTTTAGCGCAATGGCTTCTTTATATGCAACCTCGATTTTGCTGCTGCAGTTGTCAGAGATATTGAAGTACGATACATAAGAACAGTAAGGAAGAAAACAATAGAATTATGGAAACATAGTTATGGACTCTTACTTGAAGATATGGGTAAGAACAAATATCTCCACAGCTCGTCTGCCCAACTCAGTTAAATGTCTCTCATCACGCTCAACGGCTTCATTGCTGACCTCTTCTCCATCATTGCCATCCTAGATTTGCATCGAAGAACAAAAACAATTATTTCACTACATGTAACTTTCTAGTGGACAATGCAACAAGACCTCTAAAAGAGGAAAATGGACAGACAACAAAAAACAATATAAAACGAATGCAGATACAATCACAGAGAACGGAATTTCTACCCCAAAAAAAAAAAAATATATATATATATATACACCTCATGAAACCGACCTTTGTACGGTTTTGTGGGGCTTTATTCTCTTTTGGAGGCAACGGTTCTAGAGCAGCTCTCTCTAGGAGTAACAGCACATCATCAACTAATACGAACATATCTTTGTCCACACTAACAATCGGAGCTGGATATTCCTTGGCATCTAACGATCTTGCCCTAGCTTTCTTGCTCTTAGATTGGCCTTCAAGAGCCTTCAACCCACTATACAAGGAATCCATCACCAAAGTGGAGGTAACTTCCTTCTCAATGAAAAAGTGTTTTACAATTCCTTTTAGGATTACATCCATTTTCTCTCTAGACATCCGATGCCTAGAGTTTTGGTCCATCCCTAACCAGAAAACACCGAAGCTGCAACCAAGAATGATAATCGATTCCTTTTTAGGCAAAATTGCTCAACTTGAGAGAAAAAGATAACACAAGAAATATAACGTGAGGCAACAATACTCTACTAGATTGGTGTAAATCCTGGCCTTCAACAAGTGTGTGAACTAAGAAAATTTTCCCACATCCTCTTTAAGGGATTATCCGTCCCACCATCTCAAGTTCCTAGGCTATAAACACTTGTAAATCAGAGACAGTGGAGAGCCACAACCACGAAAAAAAAAAAAAATATATTTCTAAAACTAAAGCAAATTTATGTTGGACTCCAAACGCATGGTGGAAAACAAGAAAATTCTAGACATAGCAAGGTATCCTCAGAGGAAAAGTAACCACAGCTAGTTCTTGCTCACTTTTCTTCAAAAATTGCCACTGCACTATGATTACATTTTCGGAATCTAGAGAGCTACGGGTATAAGTTGCAATGAAAAATACCTCGTCCATCTTGCCTTGTCCTCTATCAACCTCCCAAGCTTGCTTCTTTTCTCTTCCACAAAACGTCGGCAATTTTGCTCTACGTTTGACAAATACACCCTAACAAGCTCTCTCCTATAACCGCAGTGAAGGCAGCGAAAAGGTCGGTCCACCCTTTCCCTGCAAGGACCAGTTACAGGAATATTATCCAAAATACATAAATAAGTGACACCGGAAAACAAAGAAAAAAATGAACTTGTGGAGCTGTAAGTGAATGTTAGCATGGAAAACTGGACGTGGTAATATTTTACTCAGGCTCTAACAATACACAGTCAACTTTGCATTACCTGATCACCTGAACTTGAGCCTCAATTGTAAGAGAGTCGGAATCATCTATGAACCCATCCTGTAACTTAGTTGACTCCATAAACTTTTTCCATCCCCAATCATGCTCTTTCTTCCAAAACCGGTGAAGTGTATCTGCAAGAGGTGAGTTCAGGTGTCTGCATATTTAAAGGGAGGCAAGAAAATTAAGACTCAAAAAGTCACCTGAAAATTTGGATTTCTTTGGATCTTTATTCACCACAGCTATAGTAAACTGAGCAAAATGACTCCAGCCTGTATCAAGAAGATAACAAAGAAACCTAATGACCAGGTATCCAAAGAGAGAAAGGAGGCCATGCAGACCAGTGGACAAAACTACTAACCTGGAAGAAGTTTATCATGGTTTGCAACACAGAGAAACAAGGAGAGATGATTGCAAACATCACATCCTTGTGGATAAATTAAAATATACCTGAAAAGTTGAAGACAAATGTAACAAAACAGAGCCTTAAAACCAGATCCCAACTTATTATTGTGAGACAAAATTTAAGGATGAGAAAGATTAAACTACGTCATGTACCATTTGTAGCCGCCAGCTTCAAAATAATTGCTACGGAGCTCCCTTTTCTTGATTTCTGAGAATTTCTCTATCTTCCATTTATGTTTTCCAAATAACTGAGAAGGTTTAAGACCTGGAAAAAAAATAAAAAGTTCACATATAATAGCTGAATACACATAAAAGTATAATAAGGCACACAGATATCATACATATAAGAGAGTAAGTAGCCAGTTTTTAGATGTGATACAAACTTTCGGAAAAGAACAATTTAGAAATGAGAGCCAACTGCATGGACATCATTGAGTCACATCTGTCAAACCACTTTCAGTTTGTACAAAGCATGAAGATGTTCATTTTGAAGATACCCAAAACCGTACAACTAGATGATATTCATGGAAAATAAATATTGCTGCAAAAAGACCTACCATGGTCTTCATCATCATCGGTGTCCCAGTAAGAGAGGGATGTGGAAGGCGTCCCATTCTCCACCTGAGCAGAAGACCGCCACTTAGAGAGTGAGAGTGATTCTCCTGATAGACTGTGGTGCCCATTAGAACTCGCCTCTACTGATCGCCCCACTCCAGAATCTTCATTAACAGTCTCTGTCATTCCCCAGTATGGATTTTTTTTCCGTCAAAGCTCTCTCTCCTTCAACTTGAAAAAAATGGAGTAAATAAATTTAATAAGACATGATTTGGCAAGTTTTCAGTGTAATGAAAAAGACTAGCTGACAAAAAGCAAATGATGTAAACGATTCATCTAATCTCCTTGACACTTTCCTAAGCTTATAACTTAAAATCATACTCAGCGATCTCTACAACTGTACCAATTTTAATCAACCCAACGAAAGAAAGGTGAAAGTCTAAATCCCTAATTTCAATTCTCAGTGAGCCAACATCAGATAATAGACCCTAAATTTCAATCTCGCAAATTCAGATGCTTGCATCATCAGCTGGGAAAAATTAGAGGAAGACCTGTTGATTTTTCAATCAGCTACAATCTCCAATAGAAACCCGCGCCCAATTTCAATTAAACCTAAGATGAAATCAACGATCGGGGAATCCAAAAACGGCTCTCGGATTAGAGAGGAAACATAGACTACTATCATCGCGGAATCAGAACAAAATATTGAAGGGGCTTAACGGTTTAATCGAAGCGAACCTGTTGATGGAGGAGGGAAGAGCAGAGAGAGAGAGAGAGAGAGAGAGGTTTATTCGTTGAATGGCAGCTCCCAATAGATTCTAGCGAGCGAGAGAACGAAAAAATGACGACGCAAGAATGAATGAGAGAGATAAATAGCGAGATGTCGCACGAAACAGCTCCACCTAATAAAATAAATAAAACCTTAAAAACTTTATTTACATAAACTTGATAAAATAAAATTACGTTCTCTTAATCTAATTGGATTTTCTTTTAAGACAACAGTAAATAAATAAAAATTACAGTAAAATAATTCATCACTAGTTGATTTTTATTACATTTCTGCTCAGAATAAAGATATATATGTCAAAAGAAATATTTTTGGTATGAGTTTCAAACAGCTTTTTAATAGGAAAAAGCTTAATCTTGGTTAGAGTCAAGATTATGAAGTTTTGAAAAATCCAGTGAGCTTACGTGGTCCGATCCAATTCCATGTTTAAAGTTAGCTAATCTAAAATATCATTATTTTAGTTGTGCACAAAAAAAATCGTTATTTTAGTAATATTACAAAGGAGTTATTAATAGCCATGGGACGGATTCGCCGGATCCTTAAAATTCCTATCCAGATCCGGATTCGGGCTCTCTAGATATCTGGACTAAAATTCGAATATCCGCGGATATCCGGATTAAAAATTAAAAATTAAATTAAAAACTACCTAATTAAAATGATTTATTTAATTTATTTAGCCTATTAACTTTTTTAAATGAAAAATTATTGAAATTGAATAAAATTTAAAAAAATCATTATTTTATATAAAAATTATATATAGTATATATATATATATAATTATATTTTAAATAAATAGTAAGTTCGGATCTGGATCCGGATATCCAGGCCTAAAATTTTACTATTCGGATCCGTAAAATCAAGATCTGGATCCGAACCCCCCGGATATCCGTATTTTCGGATTGGATCGGAGCAAATCTCAGATCGGATAACGTCCCAGGCCTAGGAGTTAGTAGGCTTTGTGATAACTAATAAGTTGTTAATCTTAGTCCGTTTTTGTTTTGTCTAATTAGTTTTCTTCCTTCGAATATCTAACGACACTGATGTGACAATAACAGGAAGAGAAAAGAGGAAAAAACATCCTCCTACACATTCAACTTTTTAATTCTGTTATCTACCATACCAGGTAACAAGTCTGAACCATGCCTTTTGCCTACATAATAATAGGTTAAAACCTAGTTAATTTTTTTCAGGTTTATACAATCAAAACACGGCACTGTTTTTACTTTCCACTTCTCTCTCTGATCTCTGAAATTATTAACCCTTCACCTAAATCACCTCTCTTCTACTCTAACATGTCCCCCTTACTGACGCCAATGACCGTTACTAGTAGACGGAGGAGTCGATGTTTTAAAAGTTTCCCCAGAATAACCACCGCCTCGTGACACTATAGATCGCCGGAGCTGGAACCGGAACACAACAGAGAGGCTTTTCACCAAACCTTGACTATCCTCCACAACCAAAACGTTCCCTTGCATGAACTGTCACAAAACAAGGAAGAGCCCATTAACATATTTTATAACATAAAAAAAAAACATAAATGTCTAACCTTAGTGCTGCTGCTACTACTACTACTCTCTTCGCCTTCTGCAGCTACGTCAAATCCAAACTTAACTTCAACGTATTCTTTGGAATAGCATTGTCGCCAAGCCGCTTCTTGGCTCTCTTTCACAACCTCTGAGCTTCCTCGTTCCGGCACAACCTTGAAACTCACATTCCCTTTGATCTTCCGGTTCATTACACCTCCTAGCATATGCAACACCACTTGTAACACCTTCCTAGCATCGCCCATGACGCAATCAGGCAATGCTCTATCAACATCCGTCGAGAAACCAAACCCGTTCCCCAAACACAAACACCTCGCCAAGCATGCCGTTTCCTTCACAACCGAACGCAAACTAAAACAATGCGTCCCACTAGTCACATCCCCAGCATTGTTCACAAGGTGTAACAGTAGCTCGCTGGTTCTCCCCATAGCATCAACGATAACCTTTTGCGTCTCCGGTAACGACACCCCGTCCTGCGTTATCAAAGGAAGCAGCTCGAGGATAGACCTCACGGGACGCCTCATCGCGTCCCCCATCATCTCCTCGAATGCAGCTTTGGCTTGGTTAGCTCTCATCGCGTTCTCCCTCGCCACCTGAAGCGCACGGTTCTGCTCCGTGAGCTTCTCCCTCATGAGCTGAGACTCCTCGAGGATCACGGCGTGAGAGATCGCGACCGCGACTTGATCAGCCACGACCTTAACGATCTCCAGCTCCTGGTAGCTCCAGCTCCGCCTCAGAGGAAGCACACAGACCAAGATGGCGTAGCACATGTGGATAGCCTCGGGGGTCCCGCCTTTGAAGTTGCAGACCCGAAGCATCGGGACTCTGATCCCGACCGTCTGGCCTGGCTTGCCTCGGGTAGTAACCGAGGCAAGCGCAGAGCCAGCACTCAGCATATTCACCTCCACACTTCTCTTAATCCTCACAACATCAGACTCAGTGATCGGTATCGAAAACCCACCAGGCCCACCACCAGGCCCACGACCCACATTCTCACCGTTCAACTCGTGCGTGAGATTCATCTCCGTCTTGATCTCATTAGGGATCCAAACCGCGCAGTTCTTGAGCCCCAGAGTCTTCGACAACTCCACAAGCGTCGTGTAGAGTATCGTGTGCCGATCCAAAGACGTCCTTATCTTAGTAGTGAGCATACGCACGTGCAGACTAGTCTCGGTCTGTTTCATTATAAGCCCAACCTCACGGTTAAGTTCTCTCGTCTTCTTACTCAGCATAAACTCACGAACCTTTGCTTTGAGAAGCAACGGCAAGAGAGTGACAAGCGAGATGGCCGTGAGGAAAGAGACGATCGCAGTCAGCATCTTGAAGACGGTGGCGGCCGTCATGACCCAAGGGTAGTGGGGCCCGTAGGTGAAGCCGGAGAGCAAATGGGACATGCCGCAGAGGACGATGAAGGCTATGAACTCGCAGACGACCCAGATGTAAGGCGAAGAGACGTTGGTGCGGCTCACGAAGTAGAGAAGCTCGATGGGGATGGAGAAGTAGGCGACGGCGATTAGAAAGTCGCCGACTTTTTGAGATTCGAGGATTCCTTCGTAGCTGAAGTAGCTGTCTTCGTCGTCGCAGTTGCATATCGATAAGCCGCCGTCGTTATCTTCGCCGGCGACGGAGCCGATTATGAAGAAGAAGATCAACAATAGACCGTGAACTAACAATGTGTTTAACATCATTACTCTTCCTGAGATAAATAATTATAGTTAATTATTCGAGGTTGAAAATCAAAATCAGACAAAAGTACAACGCTTGTTCGAGGTAAGTAAAAGTTAATTGAAACGTTATATATAACCCATTACCAAGTACCAACCAATTTCTTTTACTTTCACCAACCAGTTTTTTTTTTTTTTACTTTCACTCAAAAAAAAATATGAAATTATGAACAAGAACAATAGTTAACAACAGAGCCAGAATCAGATGAGAAATAGCGACAATTCTCTAAATTTCATCTTGCATTTCAGAAACTGTTACCTGCAACTGCCAGTAGTCAGACAAAATCTCTTTTACCCGGAGAATGTAAATCGTCACGAAGAAAAAGCTTATCTCTTTCTTTGATTCTATCCTTCCCTCTCTATCTCCCAAAACTCATCAGAAGGTAGAGAGCGAGAGAGAGATATGTGTGTGAGAGTAAATTATGGGAGAGGAGGAGGAGGAGGAGGAGGACTCTGAAGCGAGTAAATTGTGAGAGAGGAATTGAGGGGGAGACTGAAGAAAGAAATGGGTGGGGCCCATAAAGGGTGCATGAAGAGAACATAGACGTTTTTCGTTTGGAACACAACACGAGCACGACATCTTGACCTACGTGGACTCTTACCCAAAACCATTTAATTATTGGATTCTTTTCTCTTTTAATATGGAAGTTAATGACTGTATAATAAAGTGTACTGTACACATTTCAGAACATCAAACTGGTTTTGAATGATAAATGACAAATGACAAATATCAGGACATAATATTTTATATAGTTTTATATGAAATTATATAAGGCTCCGAACGGTGACGACAGAATTGGTATTGAAAGCGGGACGGAATTAAAGTGCGGAGCGGTGCAAGTGCGGTTCGTGCGGAATTAGAGTGCGGTACGGAACAACTGTGGTTTTAAGTAAAAAGCAGTGCGGAATCATGTTTGATTGGTGACAATACATATTTGCAGTATAAATAATTATTTAATAAATAAAATAATAATGGTATAGAATATATAATATATTAAAATAATATAAATAATATGTCAACATAATAAATATATTTTAAAATAAAATGTCTCAAAGTGAAATGCATTTGATAAGTGCAATTTTGATAAAATAAGTGATACAGAATAATGTTTGATTGCTAAAAAATATTTTGCGGTTTTGCAAGATAAATATTAAAAATAATGTGAAATACAAAATTTGGTTCCAATCATCGGATTCCATAGATATAAGATATTAGACCTGAACTGGACCGAAAAAAGGTTTAGTTCGGTACGGTTTTCTGTTCTGGATAAATGTGCAGATGCCTATCTATTTTTATATTAATAAAACCTATCTATTTTCATATTTAATAAAGGAATACTATATAACAAAAAGATAGTATTAAATACTTTGATTCTCACATAAATATATACAGTGTTATCTTTTATTGTGTCATATGTATAAATAGATTAAATATATTAATCATGTTTAAATTATAAAGTAAATTTATTGCATTTTTATAATGGAAATAAATCTCTAGCTCTAGAACAAAAAAACAATTATTAATAATTATGTGACAATTGTCAACTTTTTATATTTATTTCAAATATAAAAGTAACCGATCGGTTTATTTGAAGTGCGTATTTGACAAAAACGCTGCTTATTAACTGATGTGCGGTTTTGAAGAGTGATCAGTTAATTAACAAGCACTTTTGACCAACTGCGTTTTTGCTTTTTTTTGTCCACCAATACCGCACACACCTCAGTAATACTTGTGATTGGTGAATCAAAAGCGGATTGTATAATACCGCTTTGAAAAACACATTTACTCCGTCACCATTCATACACTAATACAGCTGAACTTGCCTGAAGGATATAAAAAATTAGTATGAAATTTAATTTTGATTAAAACTGGATGTGTGTTTATAAAGTTGTTTTGATTTCATGTTATAAAATGTTACTCTATTATTTTTATTTTTTTGGAGTTTCACTTTTGGCTATGAATCTGGAGTATTTTCTGTTTCCATTTGTCATAATATTTTATAGATAAATACTAATTACATGACTTGGGAACATTTTAACTTGAAACAAAAAGATGCATTCAACAATGATAACTACTAGACTGTGAAGTACAGTCCTAGGCAAAGAAAAAAAGAAATATGTGCTTCTAGTCTTCTGCTACTCATTAACTGAATCTAAAATTCTAAATGGCACTACTTGTGGCTGACATAAGAACATAAGTTAGATTATTCGATCTGTTGAACAAAAAAAAAAGTTAGATTATTCGACTGATTTAATATACGTCGTGGTAGATGATTAAAAACTAGTTTATTTTTATATAGTTTCGTTTCTAACACGACATGTTTGCCTGCTATCTTGACCTACTTACATGAATTTGTTTCTTTTTTTCCTTTTTGTAGACATGATTTAGTTAAACACTCAATCTATGTGTTTCTATTCATAACATACCGAATCAATTCTTATCTGGGCCTACCTCAACTTAACTCTTACCACAAAAAGAGTGTTGAGCGCAAGAGCATCTTATTGGATCCAAAATCACCTAGAAAGTACCATAGTATTCAATTTTCATGGCAAATTGTCCATTTTGTAGGATTTATTTGTGAGATCAACTACTATATGATTAACCACACTAATAAATGAAAGAAAAGTTTTTTATCCATGTATACACATGCAAGTATATATGTATTTTTATTGGCCTTGTAAATATTAGTACAAGCAACTTATAACCATCCAACAGTAACGGGCAACTGAAAGTCGAAGTGTTTGAACGCAAACTTAGCATCGTCCTTGGAAAAGTAAGAAATGGAAAACATAGATGAAAGAATTAAAACAAAAGCACCAGTGGTCTAGTGGTAGAATAGTACCCTGCCACGGTACAGACCCGGGTTCGATTCCCGGCTGGTGCAGTTGTTTTTGTTGGCTTTTTTAAAAACTTTTATCTTAACGTTTAATAAAATGAATGGTACGTGTCCGGTGAAGAACACGTGCTGATTCTCTTCCTTTCTGTCAATTTCCTTCAGGCAAAACAAATATCTTGCTTTTCAAAAATGACAGGTAAGAATGCATGCATCATTAGCTAGAAAGGAAAGAAAGAGAGAGAAGAAAAGAATGTAGGCATCCATGCATCTTTGACACTTTAAGATAAATGTACATAATTTTTTAAAAAAATTTGTATGAGAGGCAAATCATTTTTGGAACAAAAACAAATCTGCAAGACCACACATAATTAGCTTTGTCAGATACTTAAGAATAGCAGCCAAGTGTAGGGTAGTATACTCTGATAAAAAATGGGAAAACTCTTTTAGAACCCAAAGTAAAATATAGGAAACACAAAAATGTGGCTAACTCTAGAATCCCACAGAGTAGAAAAAGAAGCAAAAATTGTAAGGAAGCAACATGAAGGTAGAGCTTGAAGACATCAGAAGCTGTTGTAAATAGAAGAACTCTAAGCAGCTTTAGGCTTTGGTGTCCTCTTCTTCAGGTTCCTCTTGGCGGAGGAGGAGGAGCTGGTAGTCGTCGAATTCTTCATTCCGATAAAAAATAGCAATGCCCCAAGAAGCGCAACGCTCTGCCATATAAAACAATTAACAATCCAAAAGAATGAGAAGAGGCCACTAATGAACATTCTTTATTCAGAGTAACTTCAGCTTTAAAGAACAAGAACTCATCTCATGGCAGAGAAAAAAAAGCGTAAATGAAGAGAGGTATTTAGACAAACCTGCAAGAACTCGGTAAACAGAAGAGAGAACTCGCGGTCCTGAGGTCCAAAGTTGTAGAAATCATATAGGATGGGGCTAACGACCACCAAGTAGACAGCCTAAACAAACAAAGAAGTGAAAATCCAAAGTCAATACAACAACTAAGCTAAGCTTTGAATAATATTTATAAACAGAAATGAAGTGAGTCCTAACCAGAAGATAGGCACCAAAGACGTTGCCAACAACAAAGAGTAAGCCTCCAAGTCCTTTCAGACCAACAATTGCCCATACCACTTGTTTCACCTTTTTTCAAAAAAAATCATTCTCCAATTAATAGACCGAACATTAATATAGACAGCATAAAAGATATAAGATGATCAAGGCAATACCTCAATGTCAGGCAATGCAACTCCTAATCTGGAAGAGAGATGTGCTTTGGTCAGATGAAGCTTTGGAGCCAACTCTTTAGCTGCTGGACCACCGTCAGTTCCAAAGTCATTGAACCTAATAAGAAGTAACCAAAACGAAACGATCGGGTTTAGTAAAATATGATTCGACAAGACTTAATTGTGAGTCCTTCTCTAACGCAGACATAAACAGACATAACACCACTGAGCAAATCAGACATTGAGAGACAAAGATCAAAGTACCAAACTTTTACATTGATTAGATAAGATATCAAAGCAACATCGGTTAAGAGATTCAAAGGATCAATCTTTACGTGGAAAGAGATCTGGATCCAATAAATAATGGGAAAAGGAAAAAAAAAAAAAAAAAAAGTATCCGAATTCAAGCTAGATTCATCAGCTAGGAAGTGCCCTAGATCTACTCTAGATGCGGTTATACCAAATCAAAAAGAAAGGATCTCAATCAAATCAGATCTCGCAATATAGAAGTTCGTAGGAGAGAATTCAAAATTAAAGAAGAACTCACATTTGCCAGGCGGAGAGGATGAATAGAGAAGCGAAGAGAACTCTTCCGAGAAAAGAGAAGAAACCCATTTTTTCTCTCTATCTATCTATCTCAAAGGGTGTCGCAGCAGAGGTCTCGTTTGTCGTCGGAGACAGGAACAATCTTTCTTGTTGGAAGCTGTAATGTTCGGTTCCTCTGCTCCCATCCTACATATAACGAGTTCGGTTTGACATAACCAAACCGAACTAGTTAAATTAATACTAAACCAGAACGTATTTTATCAACTGATTGATTTATAATTTAAAACCTTAAATTAATCTAATGATTCTAAACCAGTTTTAATGTAACCATTTTTTGGGTTCATATTGGATACAGACACATTACAGAAATTTAATTATATCATATTTAACAAGTTATTTTCTACCGAAGGTTTAATAAATCAAACTGAGATTGAATTAAGCAGGATTGTAAGTGTTTCTTATATTTTTTTTTAGAATTGAGCTGTAAACTAGGTTATTCATATCTAAAATGATTTTGTTAGTTAATAAAGTTTCTCTAAAAACAAAGGTATTTGTAATTGAGCCAAACATGAGCCAAACATGAGCCAAACCTATGAAAAGTATGAGTTTTACACTTCTGGGACGAGGCAGAGCAATTTTCAACAATGCGATATGGTGGTATGGCTTTCGTCTGGATTAGATGGGTTCTACGCCATAATTTTGTTTCAAAAATATCACACATATTAAACTAAAGCAGCATTAGTTTGAAAAAAAACTTTTTTGATTCGAATAAATTTAACAATTTTTCAAAAAAAGAACAATGAGTTTTCTTAAAAAAAAAAAAAAAAAAAAAAAAAAAAGAGGGCTCCGAAAACAATGAGTTAAAAATGAACAAACAAACAAAGATAGCGAAACATAAATTGGATTGCAGTTTTACGGAGACGAAATCATAAATAATGCAATGAATTCTATTTAATTCTGGTTGATGGTGTTTGATAATAAACTAGGCATGTCCGGTAAAACCGAACCGTACCGAACCGAACCGAACCGAAATAGACAATATGGTGTGGTTTTGGTATATACCATATAAATCGAATGGATATGATTTTATAAAAACCGTAGGATTTGGATATGGTTTGGTTTATAACCGATTAAACCGAATAAACCGAACAAAACCGATCAAAAGTAGAAACATGTAATATGTACATATTTTCATCACATGAAAATCTATTTGTTATATAAGTTATTCTTTTGTTAATAATTATTACCATATTTTTTTATATTAATAAAGAATCCTAATTTGAAAAACACTTAAAATATAATTAAATAACAATTCATCGCAACTGAGTTTTCTTATTTTCTTAGTCTTCTTCTTTCAATCATTTTACTTTTTTTTAACATCGATTAAAATAAAGTGAATGTTATAAATTTGATGGATAATAACTAGAAAAATATCTTCACAACTTTTTTCTTATTTATAAACGAACAAAGTTTCACTCGAAGAAGCATGACTTTGATGAACACTAAATATGGAAGAGTGAAAAAAATTTTCTTTCATACTTTTCTTTCATACTTCTCTTTTGTTTTTTATTTTTATTTTCAAAATTTCGAGATTTGATTATTTCATCTGAAGGTATAAACGTTTTTATTTATTTTCTTTTATTTGAAAATATAATATCTTTTTAATAAATGACTGCGATGACAATATGACTCTAAAATTTATATAATATGATCTCAAACTAAATAATTATGTTTTGGTATAAAACCGAATAAACCGAAAACCGACGGTATATAAACCGAACCGAACCGAAGTAATTATGAACTTATAATGGTAGTTATATATTACTAACCGAAATACCAAAAAAACCGAAAAAACCGAACTGAAACCGAACCGATATCCGGATTGAACACCCCTAAATAAACTAACGATTATCATGCAGAACATATGCATTTGTTTCTTTTGTCAATAACAGAGAATTCAAATGTGAACATAACAATACTGCATTATTGACAAAAATTATATGAATTTTATATACAAAAAGGGTAGTCAATGTCCAAATGTGACAAAAGTTAATTTTGTTCTAAAGAAAAAATACTTTAGAGATTTAGTTCCATATTGGCAAATCAGATTGGTTCAATCTTTGAAAATGTAACTTGAATCAGAGAACCATTACAATATCAATCACATTTGGACCAGAGACATAACAAACTGAAAAAGGTTCCTACGCAACCTACATCAAGCGAATGCTTATGGTTCATAACTTCTTTCTGCACTGTCTTCTTCATGGAAATTCTCAGATCTTCAATTTCCTCATCAACTCTCGCCTGATGCTCAGCCATCCTTTAAATCTCATCAAGCAGAGCCTCGTCCACCCACTTAAAAAGATGATTTTCTTTTTTTCTCTGTTTCAAAACACAAAACAAATCAATTGACATATAGAAGAATATGAAGTAATGAAATATCAGATTTTCCTGTAAACCAATCTCACATCTGAAGAATCGTCTGTATGGGTTCTCCTCCGTTTTTGAAACATAAGTGACAATCTCCTTTCCACACCAGCATCTGGAAGGGATCGCTCCATTGTTGTTCATGTTCGTCATTCTCTTTTGAGAAGGAGAGATTTTTTAAGAACTCGGAGAAAAAACACTGCAAGATGTAGGGTTTGTGGCCGTTTTATGATCTTATATAAGCTATATAATTACTGTTTACAATGTTTCTAATCGGATCGGGGTTTAGGGTCAACTTGTATGTGTTTTCATTATAAAGATTTGTTTTGATTATCATGATTTTTTCAGATTACTAATGATTGTTTTGATAAATTTGGTCACCAAATCGATTGTGGTACTTTAGTGTCATTTAGGGTATAGGGTTTGAAATAGTTTGTCTTCTTTAGTGTCATTTATGGTATAGGGTTTAATATAGTTTGTCCTACTTTACTGCCATTTAGGGTATAGATAGGGTTTGATTTCGTTTATGTTTTGATAAGAATTAGGTCATCGCATAAGGTAGTAACTAAAGGAGTAAAAATGGTAACTAAAAGAGTCAAATAAAAGCACCAAATAACAATCTACTTCCTACACAAGTCATAACAGAAAGAACTTCATTCAAGTTCCACTAGAGCACTTGAAATTGTCTTCGGGGGAGTGAATTTTGCCATCCTTTCAATAAGGACATGATCAATAGCAGCTTCCCATAGGTCATAAGCAATCTTCTGCCGTGCTTCACGAATGTTGTTGTCATTCACCAGGGAAAAGTCCAAGCCTAGAAGATGGCATTCAATGTACTTCAAGGCATATACTCCACAATCACTGCTACTTTTGTTCAATAAGAAGGGAATTGAGGCGTACGAGACAGTATACTGCTTGACGTGATGCTGCCGACTCTTAGAAGACTGAACGGCTTTGACAACTCTAGGGATGAGAACTGCAAATGGCTCCACTGCGCCGGGGTGTCTCAGTCCCTCACAGTCAAAGACCTCTATCGAGCGAGTAACAAAGTTGACGCACATAGAGATCCAGTGCTTACCGACATTTAGGGGCACATACATGCGGTTAACATCAAGATCCCACATTAGTCTTGTTCGTCCGTGTGCTGGAAGTTCGCCAACGCCGTACTGTTGTAGCAGTCCTGTTACTTTGAATTTCTTCTTGTCCTTCTTATACTCGTTGTAAGAGTTCGTAATTTGATTACTGAACAAGCATGTCATGAAGGCTACTTTATTTGGAAACCATCGCCGCAAGGAAGTCCTCTCAGTGAATAACCACATCATACCATCAATTTCCTGCATAATTTGATAAAAGACTGTTAGTTGGTGTACACAAAATAAAAAGCAACAAGTTAATAACTCACCTTATTCAGGAGCCACTCTGAAGGTCCCACTCATTTGTGAGCATAGATGGTCCAATTTTCAGTTCTCTGCATTACAAAATTCAGTCTCAGAATGATAGAATTGTAAAAAAAATTAAAAATGTAAACTTGTAAGTTTTGGTCCAGTCAATAAGTTTGGCCCATAATTCCTCAGGGACAAACACTAGTGAGTAATCGGGATCATGTATCCGGTCCTCATGTGAGTCCACGTCTTTCAGAGTAGGTGGTCTCCAATCCGCAGGCTTAAATGAAGACAGTGGAGTGACAAAGTCAGCTGGTTCATCACCATCCAGATGTTGTGAAGGATCAAAACCTTTAACATGAGATGCTTGAGAAATGTTTCCCATGGCTTCTTGTAAAGAGTCTTGGGTCCCCTTATCTACATATCTCGATGATTTGGTCAAATTCTTCAAAAAAATCCAACATTTCATTTTCATCAGTTTGAACATCTTGTTAATAAAAACAAGCATAACATTAATACTAAAAAACACTGTCCATAGTAAAATATAGAAAAGTACATTACAAAATAGTCAATCCCACATGTCATCATCATTAGTTCATACAAACCGATATACAACATATCACAATACAAGGACATTACAACAAAGGATAATTCATCCTACATATTAAAAAAGAGTCAACATAGCAAAATACATAGAGAAGTATATTATAGAGCTTCATTTTTTGGTTACTTGTCTTACTGGCCGAGAGCTACGACGAACCGGAGGAGGATCCACATTGCAGATGCCTTGCCTTTTCCCTTTGCTGCTGGAGGACCTGTACTATGAGATGATTGTCCTTGGTCTTTCCCAAGTGTTGCTGAAGGAGACATAATCTCAGATGTGTTGCCTTTTCCCACTGTGTCAAATAGACCCTTAATCTGAGAGACTTGTTCCTTGAGTTGAGCCACCTCATTGGCAACATAGTCAAAATGCTCATGGATGTCCTTCTGCACAACTTCCTTAAAAGAGTTGAAAGAAGTGGTGAACAAACCTTCAATGAAGGTATTCATATCACCGGGGACACCACTGTTGTGTTCAGCCGCCCGTTGACACATCAGTTGTTTCTTTCGAGACTCGGCACCATGATCAATTAGCTTGCGCTTGCCTCTTTTCGCAGCAACAACCGGTTCCTCTGCAACATCAGCCGGTTCCTCCACATGTGTTTCTGTGACATCTTCATCATGTTCTGAATCAGAAAGGTCCATATGTGCAGGCAAAGCCTCAACTTCCCAATCGAATTGCTTCCAATCTTGTTTGGCATTGATCAATTCAACAATACTACCAACTCTTTCGTCCTTCTTTTCATCTTCCCTAACGAACTCAGTATTATCAATCACATCGAAATCACAAGTAGATGATATAAATGCCAACACCTCTCCCTGCAAGAACAAACGAAACAATAAGCATACATTGTTCAATTATTGAACTCAATATTAATAGAAGAAAGATCAGTTACCTTATCGAAGTGGGACTCTAGGCTGGTGATATCTTGGTAGGATACTTTTCCACTACCTTTCCAATTCCTACATCTCATTTTCTTCATGTTTGTTTTGATCTTTTTACCCACCATAGAACCAATGTCTGGAATTGCCTCCATAATCCATATCTGAAACGCATATGAGAATCCATCCAACACGTAGCTGTTCTTCGTATGCACATCTTCCCTTGCTCTGAGTATTGATGCAATCAGCTCATCATAAGCGCGAAGACCCCAAGGATACATCCTCAATTTCTCAAAATCCATCACCAAACGGATGTATTCTTGAGGGATATACACTTTCCAATCCTTAGCCATGAGGAATGATTGTATAATAGACAGATACACTCTGTCCATATACGTCCACTCATTACAGACTTTAAGGAGCTCATCCCTTATAGTATATAAGTTGATCTTCGCATTGGTCTTCAGCGCATTGCTCCAGAACCCATTATCATTCTTCCAGTTAATGAAGTCTACGTCAGGTTCCTCTTTGTACTTCAATCCAGTCACAACATAAAATTCTTGCATAGAAAACCTAAGAGGCCTCTTCGCAAAAGAAGCCACAGCTCGTGAAGCTTGGAAACCCTCAGCTGCTTGCACATGAAGCTGTGAATAATCTTCCCTGAGTAGATGAGCTTGTTCTCTATGATTGCCAGAAGTGGACCGAAGACAGGGTCTTTCAAAACTTCCTCATACTCATCATTCAGAGAACCCTTTACCGCCTCCAGAAGCGTCCGTCTACATGTGTTGTTAATCTTATCAATCTGCGTCTCAGCTCCTTCTTGAAGAATGCGTTTAGGAAACTGGTGAGCCATTCCTAAAAAACATGAATTCCATAAGTTAACAGCAAACCAAATATAACCATCTCACATTTACTAGTCTATTAGACAATTCAAAACTACATAGAAACACAATTCGAAACAAATAAACATAACGAACAAAAAAAAAAAACAAAATCGGGATTTCAAACCCTAACCTTCAAATAGTCGGAACCGAGATGAAGGAAGAGCAAAAGAAAACAACTGTGAACCTAATCGTCCTTAATCGGGGAGGAGAAGCTACTCCCGAGCTTGAACAGCTCCGATCGTCGTCGGTGGCGGAGATAACAACGACAATCTAACCGGTGGCTCTGAAAGAGGAAATACGTAAGAAGGAGGAGGGAGAAGAGATATGACGACTCGTTGAAGCTCTCCGACTAACCAAGAATCTCAGAGGCGGAAGGTATCGACGGCGAGAAAGAAATCGTCTCTCGATTGAGAAAGAGAGTCGGAGAGAACGAAATTGATATTTGGGAATATTTTGCTCTATTTTTATTCAATTAAGTTTGTAATTTTTAATTCATATAAATTTTTTTTTAATTTTATTAAGTATATTGTAAAGAAAAGGACAAAACAGTACATTCAATAGGGATTAGTTCTATACGGACAAGGATTAGTTCTATACGGACAAGGTTTGTGGATTTAGTTTTAAGGGGACAATACTTTAGAGATTTAGTTCCATATTGGCAAATTTCCCTTTTATTTTTACTGATGTTTCTTATCAATATTTTCTACTTTTTCTCTAACTATTAGCTCGTGATACAATCAGGTTATTTCTTTTTTTCTTTTTTGCTAAATTGTAAATATCATTTCAGAAATGAAAGTTGAGGTTTTACAAGATGTGATTAACAAATTTAAAACCTCTAGACTTGATTCTACGGCAAAAAAGTGAAAAACATAGAATCAAAAGCAATCGATACTTTAGCCGTTCTGCGTGGGAGCGAACAGGACTAAGAGCAACGATACAATCTTGTAAAATCCGAACTAGAGGTCGCGCCGAGACAGACTTGATTGGGATGAACCCGAAGACTAGGGAACAAGAACACATAACACTCACAAGTAGTTGATTCATCCAGCTGCCAGAACAAATTGTCATCTCTTTGAAGAGCAAACACATGCCCGCTCAAGGACTGCCCTCAGGTCCGGGCTGGGACAAGGTCTGAACCAAGATCCAACAATAGACTGGACAACACTAACCCAAGAGCTTAATAGCGCTCAACTTCCTCAACCAAGCTCGTCCTCTAAGCCAGCGAAGAGAAACGGGAAGCATCACCACTCATGAGCCTCACTACCTCCTCTAGGATTGAAGTGAAGAACCTGTAACACCAAGAAACCGAAGAAACCTCCACTGCCCGTATCAATTGAAACTTGCAAATCAAAGCCCAGACTAACAAGCAATGCTAAATCTGTGCGAAGGAGGGAAGAGGAGCTAATTAAAGCTACAACTCAACAGCAAGCACCTAAGCTTTAATTCAATAGAAGACAAACACGCCATCTCCATTTCAGAATCTGAAGTCTCGGGACCTCGAGCATAAGGTGTAGCACCCCAGAACCCTTGACAGAGAAGACAATATTAACAGCGACATTTGAAATCCAAAACCGACAGGGTTTTGCAGTGGTCGGGAGAGGCGGACTCAATCCGGCGAAGAGAGACTGCGAAGGTACAGTGCAGTCGCTAGAGGCACCAGAACCTGAGCTCTCTCAGCACGGCGAGGATTCCTTCGACAGACGCGACGGAGCTCGTCCTCAAGACCAGATGAGATCTGTATCACCGACCGAACCCATAACGGAGAGGGAGATGGACAAGACGGGGGCCCTCTCACAATGCCGAGAGGCGTCGGAGAGGCTAGTAGAAGACGACGGAGGCGCCTCGAGATGTAGGGTTACGGGGGAGAGAGGAGATAAGGCGCGTGGGTCACAATCAGGTTATTTCTTAACCAATACTACCTTCAGCTACTACGAGGATAAGAGTCATCTCTAGCTACATGGTGTTTTAACGTGTGGTACAATGCAACCCATTTATTACTTCGTTTACGTTACGTTCTAGTTAATTAAGTTCTTTACTACTTCGATTTTCTTGTGTTCTAGTTAACTTTTTGTTAAAACGTTTCTGTAAGCTCAATTTTTAGTGGTTTTGGTGTTACAAGGTCAACCTCATATACCAAACGGACGACGTATAAGAACACTGCACTGTGAGGATTCCTTTACCAGTTTCCTGGTTGTCAATGTTTGTATTATTACATCAGCTTGACTAAAAGGAAGAAACATATTGCTGACATCAGTTACAACTCTGTCAACAAAAACGGAGAACGTCATCAACGATCATCATCGGTCCCACACACCATATACCAAAAGTATTATATTAACGATAACTTACTGACCACAAACGAAACACACAGAAACCACTTGAATACTCGGTAGTCATCTCAAGATCCAGATTAGGATAACGTTCTTCCTCTTCTTGCTCTCCTGTATACGAAGCAACCTTTGTTAAAAATCTTGAAATAGGTTGAAGAATAAAAGAACACACATATGGAGACCAAAGACTTCGACACGTACAGCGAGCGCAAAGCTTTCGACGAGACCAAAGAAGGCGTGAAAGGCCTCGTCGATGCTCATATCACCGAGATTCCTCGTATATTCCGCGTCCCTCAAGGCACCTTATCCGACAAGAAACCTTCTGTTTCCGCCTCGGATCCCACCATCCCTATCATCGACTTTGCAGACGTCCACGTCTCGCGTGAACGTATCGTCGAGAAGATCAAAGACGCTGCGGGGAACTGGGGTTTTTTCCAGGTGATCAATTACGGTGTTCCTTTGAACGTTCTTGAAGAGATTCAAGGAGGAGTTCGAAGGTTCTTTGAGCAAGATCTAGAGGTTAAGAAATCTTACTTCACTCGTGACGCCGCTAAGAGATTTGTCTATAATAGTAACTTTGATCTGTATAGTTCTTCTTTATGTGTTGGCTGGAGAGATAGCTTCGCTTGTTACATGGCTCCTGATCCTCCTAACCCTGAAGAGCTCCCTGTGGTTTGCAGGTACATATATGTAACTTTCTATGTCTTTTAAGAATCTCTCTTTCTAACGAATGTTAAATTTATTCGTATCAAATATTTTTTTACAAATAAAAACCAGGTGTTCATATGTAACTTTCTTTAATTTCTCTTTGAAGAATCTCCTTTTATCTATTGTTAAATTTATTCATATCAAAACTTTTTAAAATTTATTCGTATCATAACTTTTTTACAAAGGTACATATGTAACTTTCTTGAAGAATCTCTTCTTTTTTTTAACAAATGTTGAATTTATTCATATCAAAACTTTTTTTACAAATAAAACAAAGACGCAATATTTGTAAAAATGTTTTGATATAAATAAATTTAACATTCATTCGAAAAAAAATCTCACATGTAACAACATCATATATATATATATACTGATTCAGGGATGCTATGATTGAACACACGAAGCATATGACGAGCTTAGGTGTTTTGCTCTTTGAACTCTTGTCGGAAGCTCTTGGTCTTAGCTCTGATAAGCTTAAGAGGATGGATTGTATGAAGGGTTTTCTTATGATATGCCATTACTACCCTCCCTGTCCTCAACCTGACTTAACCATCGGCACAAATAACCATTCAGACAACTCTTTCCTTACGATTCTTCTTCAAGACCAAGTCGGTGGCCTTCAGATTCATCATCAAGACCATTGGGTCGATGTCACGCCTATTCCCGGGGCTCTGGTTATCAACATAGGAGATTTCTTGCAGGTAAAGGCTCATTGATCCATTCTTTTTTTTTTAAATTTTGTTATTTATAACAAACAGTGTCTGCTTTTGTTGAGAATCTGAGAGATGTCTTTGCTATGCAGCTGATAACCAACGACAAGTTCATAAGCGCAGAACATAGGGTGCTTTCCAACCGAAATGAAACGAGGATTTCAGTAGCGAGCTTTTTCAGCACGAGTATGCTTCCAAATGCAACTGTTTATGGACCAATCAAAGAGCTTCTCTCTGAAGAAAACCCTCCAAAATACAGAGAGATTACTTTAGAAGAATACACAAAAGGATACTTTAAAAAGGGCCTTGATGGAACATCTTATCTGTCCAATTTCAAGTTATGACAAAGAATAATACAAAACGTCTGGTTCGTTGTAACTTGTAAGATATATTTGTGTATTTCGTGCATATGTTGTGTCAGTCCTTGTCACATTGTCACTTCTTTAAACTATTTGTACCATAAAAGAACAAAAAAGAGCTTTGGATAGGAAGCTTCAAACTTCATTTACTTACATTGTTTGACCCTTCAAAGTTACACTACAATAAAACAACGGCATACTGAGGGAAAAAATCGTCGGTATGTCGTCGGAATACGCTATTCCGACGACATACCGACGAAAAAAATCTTCGGAAATAACTCCTCGGAAATTCATTTTTCCTCGGAAATTCCTCGGAAATTTCCGACGGAATTCCGAGGAACAGAATTTCCGAGGAAACTCCGAGGACCACTAGATCGTCGGAATGTTCCTAGGAATTTTCCGAGGGAGGACTTCCTCGGAACGTGGCCCTCGGAAATTTCCGAGGAACGTAGCCCCTCGAAAAATTCCGAGGAACATTCCCTCGGATTTTTTTTTTAAATTCCGACGACTTATTCCGAGGAAAAGGTCGTCGGAAATTTCCGAGGGTGCTTTTCCTCGGAATTTCGAAAAAATTAATTTT
>NC_027755.1:574789-575060 GCF_000695525.1 Brassica oleracea var. oleracea
AGAACTTCCCTGAACTCGGCCTCTCGGGTTGAGTCTTGTAACAGTAACCCATAGATCATCTCTGTTCCTTACCCGGGGGTACTTGATATAACAAACCTGTAACATTTAGAAAATTATTAGTAAAATTATAAATTAATACACATGATGATGAATACGTTTGTCGGAATTTCCTCGGAAACGGCTAGTTCGTCGGAATTTCCTCGGAATTTTTAAAATCCCCCAACGGCTCTCTAACGGCTATAATATATCCTCGGAATTCATCGGTTTTTTT